>NW_015387453.1:143487-168370 GCF_001527695.2 Protobothrops mucrosquamatus | reverse complement strand
CAGGGGGTCCCCCCCCCTCAATTGAAGGAGAGAGCGGGTCACCCTGAAGAGGGCGGCCGGGCGATTGTCTGATGACGCAATGAGTGAGGCATAGTAGTTAGTCCTAGACTCCCTCATCGCCACTAGGTAGGATCTAAGATGTGTCCTTGCCTGTGTTCGGTCCGATTCGGTTCGGCTGGCCCTCCAACTGCTCTCAAGGTGTCTTTTCCGACGTTTCATCTCTCTCAGCTCCTCGGTAAACCAAGGAGCCGGTCGAGACCTACGTCGGGTCAGAGGCCGCAAAGGCACGACTCGGTCCAACGCTGCGGCGGCAGTTGTCTCCCAAGCCGCTATGGAACTGAACCTGAGAAGGTCATGGTGAGCAAACAGTTCAATCCAGAGGTAATTTTGGCTTGCTGCTATCTTTCTTTTATGTCCTTTTCAAACATTTGAGTCTTTTTAAGAATGAAATAGATGCCCAGAGTTGAAGTTCCCAGTTCACAGCTTTTAACTTCTGAAAGTCCTTCTCTTCCCCTCCCCATTAGGCCCTGGTTCTACTCAAGCTTAGCCTTTAATGTGTTCCCAAATCTATTGAAGCAATGGAGTTTGTGCAGAAGTTAGCAAGTCAGACTCTGGGTCTCATCTTAGGAATCTTAGACCTTAGGAATTACTTCTGTAATTCAATTATAATACACAAAAAGGCATGATGTACGGCAATTTTCAAATTCTGCAGAAGACTGTAGATGGCTCATTTGCCAAGAGTTTATGTATTAATTGTGGTACATAGGCTTTTGTAACCATCTGTAGTTAATAAACTACTTAGATGGGGTGACTATGAGTATCTAATACTAAAACTCTAGGAAAACTATTTATTTATACTAAGATGTTAGATGCTCCAAGCAGCTTGTATATTTCTGTGTTTGTGTCTGTGTGTGTATGCGTGACAGAGAGAAACACATACCCACAAATAAATGCCATGCCATACACACATGCCAACCATTGAAACCAATTTAAAGAATAATAAGCACATCTCAGGGTTAAAAAGAGCATTAAAAGGATTCAGAAAACCAGAATGAACAGCCTAGATGCCAAAAATATCAAGGACTTATAACTTAAGGAAAAGACTGCAAATGCAAACTATGAATAAAGAGCAAGCTGGACATCTTCAGGTGAGGCCACTAACATTAAAATTGTAAGTATTCCATTGCCATGATTCCACAGAATTGATCCAAGATTAGTCTAATCTTTTGAGGCAGGAAAGCTCTGGACCTATTTCTGAAGAAACATGCTTAACACTGAATTGAAATAAACCTGGTTCTTTCATGGCTTACATTGGACGGATTGTGGTAACTAGGCTAAAAAAATGTTTGAGATTTGCATTAACATTAATCATTAACACATTTTCCTGTGAAACTGGTTCTTCTTTCTTTAAAAAAGGCCGTGTATATTTCATTGCCAATGGGCAGCGCAGTGACTCAGCAGTTAAGAGGATGGGCAGTTCTAAAGCATACAAATGCAAGTAGATAAATAGGCAGGCAGGTAACAGCACTCTGTGACGTAATGCTGGCCATATGACCCTGGAAATGTCTTCCTTGAAACTGACATGAGCACCACCCTTTACAGTCAGCAATAATTAGAATAAAATCTGCAGGGACTCCTTACCTTACCTTTATATTTCATTGCAATTTTTTAAGATGCCCTGGTGCTTTCATACTGCTATATTTACATGATTTAAATGAAGTTATGGGGATGAACTAAATAGATTTTTTTCCCTTCTTTAATGTAATATGTATATATACAACATCTCATATGCAAAAAAAAAGGGAGTAATGCTGTAGCATGGTTTATTTGTTGTTAGTTACTGGCCCAGTTCAGGCATGTTATGGTTTATCATGATGTTCAAAATGGCATACAAAATTACTAGCATCACATTTCCACTAAAGCCCAGGATGATATACATAAGATTGGCAACTATATGGTATGTGCAGGGTACTCTAGTCTAGAATGAATAGCTGGAACAACTTAGCTTGGAATCTTTGGTATGCAAGAAGAGGGTTAAGTTGAAGCCTCCCCAACTTTCACTGGATATATTGAATAGTTATGCATATTAATCGTAAGATTCCTGCCTATAGGTGAGCAACAATAAAGTACTCTGAATTAATTCGTCGTGTCAGAATAATAACAGAATAACAGAGTTGGAAGGGACTTTGAGGTCTTCTGAAATCCTAGACCATGACTCTTCTTAAAAACCTCCAGTGATGGAGCACACACAACTTCTTCCTTGCTTCCTTGTTCCTGACACTAATACTTCTAGGCTGACTTCATCAAGCCTCATCATCCAGACCTCTGCTGCTCCCCATCTTATCTTACCAAAGGCCTAATAGAGAGGTGTCCTCTCCTAGGGGGAACAATAGGTAACACCCTTTGCCCAGAAATTGGAAAAGGATGCACTTTTAGGGAGAAGTCTAACTTTTAAAGACAAAAATGAATCATTAGGATTGACTTACTAAGGAAAACACGGAGGACGAAGGGAGAATGTTTATTTAGACCCAAGAAACCTGAAATTTTCATTTGTGGTGAATCCCTTAGGAACAAAATAACATTTTTTACTGGATGAAGGCATCTGGCAAATATTCAAAGACAAAATCCAACAAAAACAAACATATTAATGCATCAAGAACTGGCATTTTGCCTTGGAACAATTTTGTGTCTCGCAAGGTTACTAAGTGCGTTTCTAACAATCAGCATTATACTTTCAAGTTCCGCATTATCAGGTAGCTTATCTGTGGATCAGTATGAACATCCTAAAATAAGGCTCCCACAGGTGAAAGCATTTTGTCTGAATCCTCAAAAGAAGAAGAAAGGAAAAATGAGTGTCTGCTACTGAAAAGATAATGGTGGTGAATCAAGCTTTAATTTGAAAAGACATCTCCAAACTTGAGTTGGATTGAGCTGTAGGAAGATACTGCTTTTCATGTTTGCTCCATATCAGTGACTAAATTTGCATTACAGGAGACCCACACTTCCCAGCTGTCCAGATCTATGGAAAAGGGGATGGAGAAGAGAAAAAGATGACTTTGCTTCCTTCTTTCCTTTCCAAATTTTCCCCCCTTTTATCCCACTGTCACTACAGCAATTGATGGTTGAAGAAGCACTGGCAGGAGGGAAAACATCTCTAATTTGCTTTCTAAGCCAAGGAATTTGAAAGCATCATGATATTTCAGCTCATCATGTTTTGAATTCAATAACCTGATGGAGCACTATGCAGAAAAGTAGTTCTTTTTGTCTGGCATAAATGTGACCATAGATCAGTCATCTTGATACTGGTCAACTACAACTTTAGCATTCCTTACTATTGGCTATACAAATTATACAGATGCTGCTCACATCTGGAAGCCAAGAAGTTTCTTGCCTCTGATATATCCACTTTACCAATTTCCCTTTTTTTCTAATATTATAAGGGAGGTGAGACAACTAGACTGCTGAATTCTTAGCAAATAAAGTTCTCCAGAAGCTGCATATAAGGTTCTCCAATTCTTGTAATCACAACACTGGAGAGGACCAGGTTGTGGAAGATGCAAGGATGTGCTCATGTATTTGTTGGATAGTGTGAAGATTTGTGGAAAAATGCAAGCTTTTAGTTAATTTTTAGCTTCACCGAACCAGGTGGCTCCACCAGGAAGAATCTAAGAAAGTCCTGTAAGTCAACTTCATCAGTGCCTCCTCTTTCTCATCCTGACCTCTGTTAGCCTATTGATTGCTGAAGGAAAACAAATCAACATTGTTTGCAATGGTGAGAGTAGATCAACTAGCGATGATTTAGTGCGGGCCATAATAGCCAGCGACTCTTTTCTGGAAGGCTGAACAAAGGACTACTGTTCCACACAAAAATCCCAAGTTGGAAAACTGCTTGCTTATCTGTTCATCCTCATTTAAGAAGAGTGTGTTTTTCTGGAGATCTCATGCCGTGGTAGGAGAGATCATTGTTTCCACATTATATGTCACATTACTGTTTAAACAAACTTGATTATCTTGTAAAGCTTGTTTCAACACTGCCCAGACACTGAAAGAAGCAAGCAAATAAAGCCTGCCGAAGGGGAATTGGTTTAATGCCACAAAAATGTCAAAGCCAAAGACATAGAGGCCAGGAGAATTTCAAATAACCCCTGTTAATCTCCCGTGGAAATTGGCAAAGATGCCATGAAGGACTCACTTCAATACATCTCATTTTATGCATGCTTTCTATATGTGGGGGATATTTTACGTCACAGTAATAAACATTCGTTGAGAAGATTGGAAAGCTGTCTTGATATTGGCTTTTGAAGAGCTCAGTTAAAACTATTTTGTTCCACTGAGCCTTTGGAGAAACACAAATCTTTTTTTTCTCCTTCATACTGAGCTGAGGTTTTATTGGAATTACTGCTGCTATGTCTTTTCCCCCCCGCTTTTATTTATTCTGGAGTTTTTATGACATCCTTTTATTTTAGTGTGCTTTATTGCCTGAGCTTTTAATGGAAGTTTAAGCTGGTAATATAACTTGCAGTAAATGAGAAAAGATATTTGAAGTCTCACTTGTCCTGATTGTCAATGTCGATAGAACAATTCAATGCATTTTGATACATAAAAATTCATTTTCGGTAACCTGTTCAGTCTAATACTATAGGCAGGATGTGTTTTTTGACTTAGGGAGTCATTTACCGATGTCAGATTTCTGGGCCTTTGTCAGGTGCAAAGAATCAAGACCATCCATTAGGTTGCAGCATAGAAGATTTATTCAAGGCTATACATAAGAATCCAGTTAACTAAAGTTCAGCACTAAATTGGTGCCAAATAAGAATCAACAGAATTCAGAAGGGTTGGACCTGAAGTGGGAATGTAAAGATTCTAATCTGATGACATGCTTAACTCTGCCTCCCCAACTTTGCCTGTCCTTCTCCTCTTCTATAGCCTTAGAGCTCACTGTTGTCTACCAGAGATGCACAAGCTGAGATTGCAGTAGTAATAGCAACAGCATTTAGGCTTATATACCATCCCATAGCACTTTACACTCTCTGGACAGTTTACAATGTCAAAGCATTATTTGTATATTGACCCCAACAATCTGGGTCCTCATTTTACTGACCTCGTCAAGATGGAAGGCTGATTCAATCTTGAGCCTCGTCAGGGTCAAACTCCAGACTGTGGGCAGACTTACAATACTGCACTTAAGCCACCAGTAGGAATCCATGTGGTCCCTCAAATCTTGGATGTGATCCCCAGAGGCCTTCACAAAACTGACAGGGAAGAAAAATATCATTTTGCAGGCAGTAATCATATGAAATGTAAGGGATTAATTCAGTTGAATTAAACAATGTAAATTAAATTTAATTTAACTGCAGTGCTGGTCCCATCTGTTTTAGAGGGTGGTTCCTAATCTATTGCTCAAAGGTCATTGAAATTCTTATTCTCTTACTGTATGCTGACCAGCAGCAATTCTCCAAGTCCTCTCTATCTGAAATTGTGTAGGAAGGAATCACAAGATATTTGATTAAGACTAAATAGATGACTTAATCATGTAGCCGCCCATTCCTACCCACACACATTCAACTCAACCCAAGGGTTAATGTGAGCATGTGATACCTTAGGCTGGCCAAGTTTAAAAAAAAACAATGCTAAAGTCTCTCTTTTTTCTGAAGTTCTGATCACCATACCTCAAAAAGGATTCAGTGGAATGAGAGAAGATGCAAAGGAGGGCAGATAAGATGATTAAGGGACTGGAGCAGCTTCTCTACAAGAAACGTTTGTGACCCTTGGGCCTTTTAAGACTAGAAAGGAGACAAATGAGAATGGACATGAGTGCACAAAGCTATGCATGGTGCGGATAAAGGAGAAATTAGAATCAGATGTTACTCAGTGAAACAGAATCCTGGAACAGTTGGGACAAACAAAAAGAAGTATTTGTATATACAAATACCATGAGATGTGATACTGGCTGGCTTCAGAAAAAGGTTGGACCCATTCATGGAAGTCCTGGGGATCAATGGCTATTAAACCTTGATGACCACATAACTACCTCTGTAGGCATCTGCTGGGAGACTAAGTGGGCTTTCTTGTGCAGTTGCTTGGCCACTGTGAAAACAGACTGGTGGACTAAATGGGACAGGGGTCTGATCCAGCAGGACATTGTTTATGTTTTTAAGTTCCTCCCAGGCATAAATGATATCCATGATCAAATACAGTTGAAGAGAGTATAGTTCAGGGGTAGGCAACCTCGGCTCTTTTATGGTTCATGGACTTCAACTCCCAGAATTCCTGAGTCAGCATAGTTGACTCAGGAATTCTGGGAGTTGAAGTCCATGAGTCATAAAAGAGCCGAGGTTGCCTACCCCTGGTATAGTTCAAGGATGAACAAGGATCAATTAAGTAGTTAAATATTTGCTTTTTCACTGTGCCAACGATCAAGTGCTTATAGATGGCTACTACACTATGCCTAAAGGTGGACCTAAGCCTGAACCTGAGACATTTTGTATGGTTCCTTACTCTTCCACTGAGATGTACAATTGTATTCCATACAGCAAGGGCTTAATTGCAAAACTGGGCATTGTAGGGTTAAAGAGACCCCAAATATGTCATACTTTGATATATTTGTGTGGAATGATTTGGTTCTTCATGGATGAGGGAAGGGATTCTATCAGTTGCTTAAAAGATTACAGCAGAAATGGGGAACCATGGCCCCTTTATGACTTGTGGACTTCAACACTCAGAATTCCCGAGTCAGCATGGTTGGCTCAGAAATTCTGGGAGTTGAAGTCCTCAAGTCACAAAAGGGACATAGTTCTCCATCCTTGCTTTACAGGCTCCAAACATTGATGCTTGAGGCTGTATTCCCAATTGCAAAGTCCCAATGAGATTGGCTCAAACAAAACTTTACTCCTGAGTTGGAAAATGTAGTGCTGAGCAAAGTCTTATTAAACCTTGTAATTACAATTCATTTAATTCCTGTAAATTTTCATGAAGCTTCTCAAAATGTGCATTTGTTCTAAGTTCATCTTGGACAAATTCTCCCAAAATATCTCCCGGCTGCCTCATCTGCTGTCATATCCTTGAAGGCTACCTTTTCTTTGGTGATTCAGGAAGAGAAGGGAAGGCAGTAACCTCCAGAGATGTTTCTTGATTCCTGTTGACTCTTGCAAACCTTAATCATAGTGTGATTTTTAAAATAAATACAGCATTGCTTGTAAGGTAGAAGATTGGTGATTATTTGACAGGTATTATTTTTTGAAAGCAGAAGAAAGCAGCCAGCATTCCCCAATTGCAGGAGTCCCTCAGTCCAAATTTATGTGATATCTGCAACCTTTTCAGGCTATTGTTGCTGGAAATCCTATGGCATGGTTTCCCAGCATTTTAAGGGAGCAAATCTATGAGAACATTATGCTCTGAAACAGGCTAAATAGATTTTTAAAAAATAAAAATAAAAAATCTCCCTGTAGCAAAAGGGAAAAAACGTTCCCAGAAGTGCCATTATGAAAGAGTTGATCAATTAATCTAGATTGGTGTTTCTCAACCTTGGCAAATTTAAGATGCGTGGACTTCAACTTCCAGAATACTTTAGCCAGCATGTTGAAGAATTCAGAAAGTTGAAGTCCACACATTTTAAAGTTACTAAGATTGGGAAACATTGTTCTAGATCAGTGGTGGCGAACCTATGGTACGCATGCCAGAGGCGGCACTCAGAGCCCTCTCTGTGGGCACGCATGCCATGCCCTGGAGATGGCAACCGTCCCTCTTCAACCAGCCGCCCGCTAACTTGCCGAGGTCCCACATGGCTGGATGCATCCCAGCACCCATGCGCTCCCTTGCCTCTGTGTGCAGGGGCCAGTGGTGTCAGGTAGCAGCCATCCCGGGCCCTGCCTCACCTTGCCCTTTGACAATGGCACCCCCGCCCTGCCTCGCCTTACCCCGCAGGACGAGTCTCCTGCCCACTGCCCCACCTGCTAAAGACCCCCTGGATCTCCCCCAACCCTGCCCGGCCCCCACAGGCGTCCCTCCCCACGAGCAACATTGAGGTGATCACGCCCACCTTGGCCACACCCACCCAATCTGCCATCACCACCACAGCCACCCCCATCCAGTGGGCCACGCCCACCTGGCACCCGGCAATAAATAAGTGGGTTTTGGGTTGCAGTTTGGGCACTCGGTCTCTAAAAGGTTCACCATCACTGGTCTAGAATGCACAGAGCTCAACAAAACCTTGGGAAAATAAATTCTGAGAGGAGCAGGAAATTTTTCCCCTTTGTCACATATGAGCATTAAAAGGAGGGAACAGTTCCATTTTGCCTTTGACCTTTAATATTCAGTCACAAGGAGATAATGTCTCCCACAGGATGATTCCCACCAGGGAAAATATGGACCTCAATCTGGAGAGCAGTTGGAGAATCAGAAAGCATCAACCTAGGGAAATGAGGTGCTACATATGAATTAGACTCTTCTTCAGCATTGATATTTCTTTCTTCCTATACTGTTTTATTCTTGTTTTTTCTGTCTGTACTGTGTACGTATCTGGATGTACATTTATGCCTGGAAGGTAGCTTTTCTTTCTTCCGTTGTCTTCAATTCTCAATTAGCTTCTTAACCTTCATCTACACAAATTAAGCCATTTGTATTTGCTTCTGAAATGTGTAGTCTCACTCCAACACTGAGTTTATTTTATCAGGCATCCTAGTTACTTTGTTAGGAGAAGCAGGAGGAGGAAGTACATATACTACATTTGAATGATACAGAGAACATTATATAAGGCATATGAATTTAATATATAAATAAAGATTAGCATGGATTCTGCACAAGAAGAAAGATATGAAGTTCTGTATATATCTCCTGAGTAAAAGTGCAAAAAGGACATTTCCCTGTTAAGGGACATGCCCCTGTGTTAGCAGCAATTAGTCCTACCCTTACATTGTGGGAGAGTGCAACAATAACAATTGTGAAGGAAGGGCCGAAGAAGTCCTCCCTGAGTGTACGTACGCAAGTGCACATCCTATTACATTTCCTGCCAAATCTAAAATAAACATATTTTCCACGTGAATAGTTGGTTTTTCTGATTTTGCATCTGTGTCTCATCCACACGTTATCTCCAAAAGCATCTCCAAAAGATGCTAAGAGTAGTCCCTACCATCAGTATTTACCCAAACCATTTTGATTCAACTTTCCCCCTAAAAAAAAGACTATTAGGACACTTCCATTCAGTCATTTGCCTCCAAATCAGACGTATTTCACAGAATTCAGAAACCCAATAAAAGGATCCATGAAAGGTCATATTGCTCAGTCCTAGTCTGGATCATAAACTGTCCTTCATCCACAAGATTAAAAGAGTTTATCATTGTTCTCTAAGTAAAAGTAGGAACAGCAGTATCCTTTGGGTTGAAGGATGGGGAACAAGGGAGCAAGAGATACCACATAAATAATGACAGCATCAGCATGAGTGTCACAAATTTTGACTTGTCTCGTGTGGTAATGAACTGATTTGGTATCAGACTCTTTATTTGTAGTTGTCTTGAGAACTAACTTTCATACTGGTAAGACCACAGTTGGAATTCTGTGTCCAGTTTTGCTTACCACAATACAAAAAAGGTGTTGAAGCCTTAGACAAAGTGCAGAGAGGAGCAGCAACGATGATTAGGGGACTGGAGGCTAAAGCATAAGGCAAACAGTTGCAAGAACTAGATATGTCTAGTTCGGGGGTAGGCAACCTTGGCTCTTTTATGACTCGTGGACTTCAACTCCCAGAATTCCTGAGCCAGCCATTCTCCACGAGTCATAAAAGAGCCGAGGTTGCCTACCCCTGGTCTAGTCTAACAAAGGAGTAGGAGTGATACGATAGAGTCTTAAGGGGCTGTCACAGAAAAGAGCAGTTTGACTTACTCTCCAAAGCACCTGAGGGCAGGACAAGAAGTAACAGATGGAAACGTATCAAAGAGAGAGACAACCTAGAACTAAGGATAAATTTCCTGACAGTGAGAAAATTAATCGGTGGGATGGCTCCGGAAACTGTGGGTGCTCCGTCAGTGGAGATTTTCAAGAAGAGACTGGACATTGTCCCGAATGGTATACAGTCTCCTGCTCAAGCAAAGGATTGGACTAGAAGACCTCCAAGGTCCTTTCCAACCCTATTATTCTGTATATCATATCACTTGCAGAATGAAATAATGACCTGTGGTGCCATCACACTTACACCGTGCATTTATGTCTCTTTGGAGGATCTATCTTCTATTTTCCACATCTTGAATTCAAGGGCTACGTATACCGTTGGCTGTACCTTTAATGACAAAAATAGTTTCTCCAGCCTGCAGGCCTTGAAATAACTCATCAAAATCTTGCGCCCTTTTTTTATTCTGGGTTTGGGCTTTGTATTTTTGGGAAAGCGATAAGTCATTTCAGTCAGCCTTTCACCACAAATTAAGGTTGGAAATTAAAAAGCTAAAAAATCATCCATATTTGCCTCACAACCCTCTTTCCTGTCTTGTAAGTTTCTGAAACTCTGCCATCACCTCATAAATGTTTCAACAAGAGTGACTTACACCACGAAAATGAGTCCCTGTATTTCAATTTCTGAGGCGAACAGAGTCAGAAGAGAAGAAGAAGGGAAAGAAAAAGTCTAGGTCAAGACGGGTTATAGAAAGGCAAAAAAAAAAAGGGGGGGAATGTTTCAAGACTCTATCTGTATACACAAAACTTACAGAATAATAATAACATACATGTTGGAATGTATTTGAGGCCACCATAACATTGCTGGAGAAAATAATATTCCCAGGGAATTGTTTTTCATTAAATGGCTGGTCTCACACAACAGAGTTGATCCTAAATCTGAGTTTCAAAAAACATAGTTGCAGCACCCGCAGTTTCTAATGCACAATAAAAGGGGGTTGTTTTTTTTGGGAGACTATGCCACAGTGTGCTAAGACAGTGGTTGGATTTCTCAAATAAGTTGAACCACACGTGGCATGAACCTAGCCAATGGAAAGGAAGGGCAAACACAGTGATGTGGCAAGTCGAGCATGACCTGTGGTGTTCACTGAGCTTTGGGGTTTTTTTTCTTGCAGATGTTTCATTGGCAAACTAGGTAACACATTCAGTTTGGTAAGGAAACATCTGCAAGAAAACCAAAAAAGGAAAAGGTAGTAAAGAAAAAGATACAAAGAAATGACTTCTGGTTTCATCAAGACAAGTACAATTTCAGTAACGTATCACCTCAGATAGTACAACAAAAGGTCTCTTCTTCCCATATCTCCATCTCCTATCAATAAACAAATTATTGTTTATGATCATTCAATCATAATCATCAAAAGTCCATTAAGAATTATCATTAATAAAATAAACTTTCCTTTCCCCTCTCGTCCCTCCCCCTCTCCTCTCTTCTCCTCTCTTCTCCTCTCTATCCTTTATCACTTTCTCTAAAAATATGATTAAAAAAATCCCTTCTTCCCATATCACTTCTCTTATCTATAGCCAATTATAGACAGATCTTTAAAGACTCGTCATTTGGTCCTGGATAGCAGAAGTCCATTAAGAGTTATCAGAAACAAACACACACAGAGACAGACATATTTTGATTGAATAATCCAACTTTATATTCTTTGTGTTTAACTGTTTTGGTTTTTAATTCCTTTAAACAATGTCCCAGTCCTTGATTTCTTTTAAGTTTCTCTTTGTCTCTTCTCAAAAGCTCCTTCAAAACTTTAACTGGTCTCATTTTTAAATCCGAAACAAAGAGGTTATCCATGTCCCCTTCTGGTTTGTTATTTGTATATCCCTTTTAATTATTTTTAAATTTTGTAAATCCAATATAACTTCTTGTTCTATATCATTCTTGTAGCCTCTTATCCATTTTTGAATCAGCTCTGTTTGAGTTCTTTCCAGTGAGATCATTTCTATAACCTCTTTAAGTCCCATTTTTATACTAGCAGACAATCTTGACAGAAACATCTGCATGTTTTGTTCCCAAATATGCTTGAAGCCTCCACAGTTAGAATATATTGTTCCATTTTGCATTAATGAGCCTCTTGTCCTTTTGTGATAATCTTTATTTCTTTCTGGTTCTCTTTAGANAAAGTTTTATTTCAATTCTATCTGGTCCCTTAATCCATCTATAACTTTCCAAACTCAACATTCTAATTACCCTTTTGCTGTTTATGCCAAAATAAAAATATTTCTGTCTTTAAAACTTGCATAAAACTTTTTTCAGACTCACCCAGTATGATCAAATTTGCCTTTCTGAATATCCAAAAAACAAAACAAAACCACCTGTTAATAAGTAATTCCCAGAAGGGATTAAGAGAGAAAATATGCAAACCCAGTGTCTGTTTGAAAGCTCCTAATTGTATCTTGGGCAAAAATTGTGGTCCCTCAGTTCCTAAAGGTATAAACCCTCCAGAGACCACTGTTCTATGTTCTTCTTATGAAGAACTGTACGACGGCAATCTGGAAATAAACTTCCATTTGGTTATCAATCACAGACATTCGCAGATACAGAACTTTTATTATACACATTAGAAAACTACAACATTACATTACTTTTTGACATAATCACCATTCAAATTGAGGCACTTATCATAATATCTTATAAGGTTTGAAATTCCTTAGTAGTAGTTGCTCAGCGCCAAATCTGGACTATGGGGGGTGATCAAAAACATCCCAATGGAACTGCTTCAAAAGTCTAGCGGTGTGCGGGCGAGCATTACCGTGAACCAACACCACACCAGAAGTCAGCATGCTCCAACGCTTGTTATGGATGGCTCCTCTGAGTTTTCATAACATTTCACAGTAGACTTCTGAATTGATGGTCGAACCATGCTCCATGAACTTCACTAGCAGTACTCCTTTGGCATCTTCACATTTGGCAGGGTTTTCTATGGCATCAATTCCAGTGTGGTGTTTGTTCACGATAATGCTCGCTTGCACACCGTTAGATGCACCCAAGAACCTTTGAAGCAGTTCTGTTGGGATGTTTTTGATCACCCCTCCCATAGCCCAGATTTGGTGCTAAGCGATTACTACTAAGGAATTTCAAACCTTGTAAGACATTATGACGTGCCTCAATTTGAATAGTAATTATGTCAAAAAGTAAAGTAATGTTGTAGTTTTCTAATGTGTATAATAAAAGTTCTGGATCTGTGAGTGTCTGTCATTGATAACCAAACGGAGGTTTATTTCCGAATTGCCCTCGTATATAGAGAATGGGTGATCTGAATCCTCTTCCTGGTCCAGAGAAGAATTACAATAAGATGGTCCATATCTCCCAGCTCCTTGTTCTCCACAATCATTGTCTCCACTTTCTGTGTAGTTGTCTTCAGTTCACCATTGCTTTTCCACTTGTCTACAAATGTCAGGATGAACTTCTTGAATGGATGAACTTCCTGAATGGATGAGCTGTCAGCCAGTGGTACAGGCCCCCACATGAAGTTGGGGTTCTTCTTTGCTAGAGATCTCAGAGGCAGGAGGGCCATTTCTCTTCACAGGAAGTGATAGTACCGCTTCATTCACTGGTGAGACCACACTTGGAGTACTGCATTCAGTTCTGGTCACCACAATTCCAAAAAGATGCTGAGGCCCTAGAAAGAGTGCAGAGAAGAACAACAAAGATGATCAAGAATGTGGAGTCTAAATCATATGATGAATGGTTGAGGGAGTTAGGTATGTGTAGCTTATTAAAGACAAAAGATTAGACGAGACATGATAGTTGTCTTCCAATACTTGAAGAGCTATCACACGGAAGAGAGGTCATTTCATTCTCCATTGCACCTGAGGACAGGACAAGAAGTAAGGGATGGAAGCTTGTCAGAGGGAAATTCAACTTGGAAATAAGAAGGAATTTCCTAAGAATGATTCATCAGTAGAACAGCTTGCCTCTCAGAGTTGTGGGTGCTCCATCACTGGAAGTTTTCAAGAAAAGCTTGGACAACCATTTGACCATGATAGCATAAGGTCTCCTGCCTTGAGCAGGGAGTTGGACTTCTAAGATCCCTTTCAGTTTTATAATTCCATATTGTATGTTTTGCTACTGCAGAACATATGCTGCATGACAACATAATGGAAAGGAAGATCTCCACCCAACTCCACCCATATTTCTCTGGGATAATATAAGGACTCCTTCCTTGGGCAGAGGTTGGACTAGAAAACATCCAAGGTTCCTTCCAATCCTATGATTCTGTGATTCTTGGAAGAAGCTGTAAGTGGGTCTTGCATAGAGGCAGAAAATGGTCAGACCACCTCTAAGATTCCTTCCAACTCCACAATTGTATGAATCCATGGTTTTTTTGGAAATGTGATATTAGTATTCCGCTCCCAGGGTGATAATTTCTCTGCTATTTCAGAAAATAGAAGCTTGGGGGAAAGGTAACACTCCATGAAAGAAAAAAATCATGACACACCAAATTGGAAAAGTGATAAGTCTGCTCCAAATGTACAATCTGAAGCTGATCAAAATCTCTTTAAGACTACGTGGAAGTCGTTATCTTTAGTCATGGCATGTTTGAATTACAGCATCATAGGCAATTTCTCTTCCTCAAGAGTACAATTAGAGGGAATGAATACATTTCTGCATCTTTGGAATGACGCACTATAGCAGAGCGCTTTCTTCTTGGCAATGACCTTATTCAGTTTACTTCTAAGTTTTCAGAGGCCACAGTGGGTATTTTAGTGTTTAAAGGGTGGGACTCTTTCTGAGTTGGCTGCATATTGTGTTTGTGCACTGCAGAAATAAACCACAAGTTCTACAGAGCAGCCTCACAATGCAAAAATGTCCCAACATAAAGGATGAAGGGGTTCTGGCTGTATTTTTGCTGATGTTGTATTGTTTGCCATACAGTCAGCCAGATGTTGAGACGGAATTTGCCATTTTAGTCTACCTATCGAGTCCTTTCCAAGGACCTGGGATCGGCAAATGTGGATGTTTGATGGTGTTAACAGCTATCGTCATAGAATGTAAGCTGTTCTGAGTAAAGCTGCCTTTTGCAATTGACTAATGGTGACTTTGTCAATGCTGATGGTGTTCAAGTGATGCTCCAGTTATTTTTGGATTGTAACCATGGCCCCTATGACTATTGGTACTACCTTTGCTTTCTTTTGCCACAGTTGTTTTAGTTCTAGTTCATCTGCATCATGATGTCATCAAAGAAGTAATGTTAATTGCATATGCCAGATGCAATTGACATAAATAACATCTTTTGTTCCACTGGTGAAATGACATCCTGATGTATGTGACATCTTCATGGCTTTTGTTGGAGGCCTGTGACTGCACTGCCAATCCTAACCAGCTAACAAGCTAGGATGGAGGATTCTAACTTGTTGCCAGTATTAAAGGAGAAGCCATTTGTGAATTGTGTTAATTTCTGTCTGTGGTATGAAGATGAGAACAATTTTATACTTAGGTCTCAGAGAGCAAGAAACCTTAGGTCCACCCTAATCTAATATGTGTGTATTTTTGTGGTGTTTCTTCAACTATTCTTTAAAGATCTGTTTATATAGTCAGTGTATCTTATGAATTTGTTTTATATTTTAGTGTGTTTACAGAAGAGGATGCAAAAGAATTCTTACTTAATTAAAATTGTCTATTTCAACCTGGCAAATGGTAGACATCAGTGCTCCAATGCCCAGAATTCTTAGCAATGGTTTCCTGGCTGGGAATTCTGGGCTTTGGAGACTGGGAGAGCACCCAGATTGGGAAAATATGTGGTAGTATTTGTAGACGTAGAACTCATGGATCATCTTCAGTTGTCCTATAGTTTCACTTTATGCAGTGCAGAGATACTTGTTTTGTCTCACTTTATGCTGAGATACTTGTTTTGTCTATGGGTCTATTTCTACTTAGAAAAATAATCTTAGTAGCAGAATTACTCAGCAACAGAGAATAGGACGGAACAATGTATAGCTCTAAAAAGCCTAAACAACAAGACTAGGTTTAATTTGTGCAGAGTCCCAGGAGATATCCATTTAAGAACTTTTGTCACCGTAGGCTTCCTCTCAAACTCAGTGCAAGGTGATGCTTAAGTTATCAGAGAAGTTTCTATCTAAAACAATGAAGACTAAAAAACATTCACAGTGAGACAGGCCTCAGCATAAATGTCTTTTCAGTCCTCTTTTCAAAGTTTTCTATAATTTGATGTCTTCTTCAAATCCACCTCAACTAGTGGCTTCAGGGCATAACTATGTAATTGGCAATGGTCCAGAAGGTAAGAGCCATGGCCCACTGCCAGGATTCTTGAAAAATTTCTCCTCTAGTTTACTGTTCTGAGATGACCTAATCCAAATACTAACCAGGTTCCATGGGGATTTTTTTTTTTAAGTTCAGCCAAAATCAGCTAATTGCTGCCACCTAGCTAGGTTCAAAATTTACTACACTCTCCCAAATGGGTCATTTTTTTTTTGTTTCTCCTTGTATCTCATGGGTGTCCAATCTTGGCAACTTTAAGACCTGTGGACTTCAACTCCCAGAATTCCTCAAATCAAGAATTGTCCCACCACCAACTTAGCTTTCTACTTTCCTTCCTAGGATAATCATCCCATATTGTGAGGGAGGGAGGGAGGAGCAGTAGGAGGAGTCTCCCCAAAGCAATGCAACAACAAGCAATCCAGTGTGGGTTTAATATGCCCAGAATATAAATAATAGTTCGGATATTTATTTTATTTATTTGATTTCTGTAGTCGCCCATCTGAACAAATGACTCTGGGTGGGTCACATAATAATAATAATAATAATAATAATAATAATAATAATAATAATAATAATAATAATAATAATAATAATAATAATAATAATATGATGTCTGAATTTATCCTGAGCCAAGCTCCAGATAGTCATCTTCAAGACTAAATCTCTGCTAATTCAGAAAGCAGCTTATTCCAGGATAATACCAAATGTAACGCTTGACAGGATGGTGGTCCCTGAGAGAGGGCAAGTACAGAACATGGAGGTCCTTCCTAGCTCAATGGTAGGAGGACCTTTATCCACTCTGGCTAGTCCAAGGGTCTTCAAACTTGGCCCTTTTATGACTTGTGGACTTCAACTCCCAGAATTCCTCAGTCAGCGTGCCTGGCTGAGGAATTCTGGGAGTTGAAGTCCACAAGTCATAAAAGGGCCAAGTTTGAAGGCCGCTGGGCTAGTCTATCAGTTGCAATCAACCCTTCCTTGCAGCAGGATGCACTGAGGAGAGTCACTTATGACCTCATCATCTTTTGATAGGATTATTGTAATTCATTCTAGATGTGTCATTCCTTGAAGAATGCTTGGAAGCTTCAGCAGGTCCAAATATAGTAGTCCGTGTGCTTATTGGGCAGTACTTGCCATTGTTACAGCTTCATTGATTGTGAGAGCAGTTCTTTAGTTATGAAGCTCTGTTGTCCTTGGGCTTAAGTATCTAAGAGACTTCCTTGCTCAAGTAGATTCTGAACACCCAACCTGGGTGGACAAGGACTACCTACCAAATATCCCCTTCTGGAATGGAGCAGTAAGATGACATATGATGGCTGTTCTCCTTGGGAACTCCCTGTCATTGGAACAGCCCACCTCCAAAGCATGGCTGACTCCCACTTTCATGGTCTTCCAAGGCTGGCAAAGACTTGCCTTTTTCAGAAAGTCCTTAAGAGCCAATTGTATGACTGTTTAGCACCAGAATCATGATTACAGGTAGTCCTTGCCTTACATGGTCCTCATTTAATGACCGTTCAAAGTTATAACAGCACTGAAAAAAGTGACTTATGACCAGTTTTGACACTTATGACCATTGCAGATCCCCATGGTCATGTGATCAAAACTTGGCCGCTAGGCAACTGGCTCATATTTATGACGTCTGCCATATCTCGGGGTCAAGAGATCATGTTTTGTAACCTTTTGACAAGCAAAGTCAATGGGGAAGCCAGATTCACTTAACAACCATGTTACTAAGTTAACAGCTATAGTGATTTACTTAAGAACTGTGGCAGGAAAAGTCGTAACATGGGGTAAAAAAATCACTTACCAATGTCTTTCTTAGCAAAATAAATTTTGGGCTCACTTGTGCTTGTAACTTGAGGATTACCTGTGTTTTTATTTGATATATTAACGTTATCTTAAAAGTAGAATCTCTTCCGACTGAGATGGTCAATATATGGAATTAATTAATGAACTAGCTATCAAGTTACTGAACCTGAGCTACAAAAACTGAGTGGACCACTAGATGGCAATAAAGACCCAGCTTTCTGAATCTCTTTGTTGCCATCTAGGGATTGTTCAGATTCTTGCAGCCCAAAACTGGGAATCATAGTAATGAAGTAATCCTTTCTGGATAAAGAAATAAAGCACATCTCTACATACCACAAGGATAAACTTTAAAAATTCATATTTTTATTTCTTTTTGTTATACATCAGTTCAATTTTGACTACCTTTATTATTTGCAAAGATAGCCAAAAAACAGCAACAAAATGAACTGGAGTTGCCAACATGTACTCTACAGGCTTTCCATTCTCACCCAGAAATATATTGATCAAGATCAGAGGAATGTTCTTCACAAGCTACATGCTTGAAGGGGAAAAAGTTAGGACAGCTATTCTCAGGGAATTATTAAAGGAATATAAGAAATGTTCATCTTCCAAGTGCTGTGCTAAACTAAGGGCTTCTTTTCCCATTTGAATAAGAAAGAGGTAATCATTTGTTTATTTAAACTGTAATGCTGCAGAATCAAAGGATCAGATTGATGTGGTCCTAGAGTCTATCCATGAAAGATGAGACCCCATCTAAACCAGGGGGGACTTTCCTCTAAACCAGGGGAATCCAACCTTGGCAACTTTAAGACCTGTGGATTTCACGTCCCAGAATTCCCCAGCCAGCCATTCACAGGTCTTAATGTAGCCAACATTAGCCCCTATAACCCCAATAACCCCTTATAGTTAGGCCAATATGTCACTGCTATGAAAGTCTAGGCAGCCATTCTCTGCCAAATCATTAACACTCCTTCTGATGCCAGGTTGTGTGGGAACAGACTGGTTCCCAGCCTCTCCCAAGCGAGGAACTTGAATGAAACTGGGTCCTTGGCCAGACTGAAATGGCTATCCAGGTTTAAAGGCGAGACAGCAATGTTATACTCAGCAGATTCTGACTTGCTGTGCAAAAAGGAATGGTTGGGAAAAGCTTAAAATAATACACGTATGAGCCTGCCAGTCTCCAAGGAATGCAAACATCAAAAATAGTGCAGGGGGGGGAATTCAAAAGGTTTGTATTTCTGGTTTGCTTATCATTCTCAGGGTCTCCCAAAATTCACTTCTCTGCTGGAAGTTGAAACCTGGAAGAATCCCTGCCCTATTCCATTTCCCAGCTCTTTCAGTCCTGCACCCTTGCATGTTGTGATGGGCTATTTTAATTATTTCGTCTAGCTGCCTCAGATGTATCTTGATAGTCTGTATGTAGTTCTTAAGGCTTTTTATACAGGAAGCCAAAACTTTTCAGCTGTGCATGAAAATCAATAGGATATCATGGATCACTTGTCATTTTCAACCCTGCAAATCTTATGGGGAGAGTTCTTCCTAATGACTGTTTAATTTGTTCAGTTTTGGAACTATTTATTAAGTCTTCTTTTCCAATTCTACCTGGGCGCACTGATTTAAGATCGTTACCAGATGAGCCCTGAAAATGCAACTGGTAGTTGTTAATTTGATCTGGAGAGCAAAAATAATAATTAGAAAACCTGCCCAGGTAGTCTTCAACTTACAACCACAATTGAGCCCAAAATTTCCATTGCTAAGCAAGACAAATGTTAAGTGAGTTTTGCCCCACTTTACAACCTTTCTTTCTGTAGTTGCTATGTGAATCACTGCAGTTGTTAAGCAAATAACAGGTTTGTTAAGTGGAATCTGGCTTTGCTTGCCAGAAGATTGCAGAAAGTGATCACGTGACCCTGGGACACTGCGACTGTCATAAATGCACACCAGTTGCCAAATATCTCAATTTTGATCATGTGACCATGGGGATGCTGCAGTGGTTGTAAGTGTGAAAAACAGTCCTGCCACTTTTTCCAGTGCTATTGTAACATTGAATGAATGGTTTACCTGTCAGATGTCAGCAGAAAGGTAGAGCTTTCACTATTAGGAAAAATTCTCCCAATTTCTTCGTGTTTTTGTATCCCAGCCTTAACATTGCCTAAGTAGCTCATATTTCACCATTCAGGGGGTCTTGGTTCTTGCAGTGGCCTTGGATTTTCAAAGTGCTTCTCCTGTATTATTCCACTCAGTGGAGATCCATACAAACACCCCGTGGGAAAGGCAAACAGTGTGTCATTGCTACATTATAAAAACAAGCTGAACTTAGTCTGCAAGAGATAGATTTTCTTGGACCTGGATGGTAGGTGTTTTTGAAAAAGCTGAGTTTTCATACTGAAGGAGGTTGCCATGTGGGGCTTTGATGGTGTTTCTGCCAAAAGAAAAAATACTTCCCCATGGATTAAAACGTCCTTTTGATGCTGCTTAGAAGTTCTAAACATCGATTCATAAAACTTCTGTTTTGTAATTGGAGAGATTAGCTCTGTGGAGGTTCAGGGAGAGCTTCTTATAAGTAGGAACGCTCATCAAGTCTTATCTCTGTGGTTCTACTTCCTCCTTTCATCATGACTAAACCAGCTAAGGAGCAAAATGGGTTTTTCCTGTTCTAACTCTTCCAACACTATTTATCCCTCAGTTTATTTATTTGTTTAGGGTATGGCATATCGTACATGGACTAGCAATATATATTAACATTTCGTCTAGATTAGTAGAACCCAATAAAATATAAATGTTTAAAAAGATCTATGTTCAAGTACCAATGTCTAGGCCAGGGATCTTCAAACTTGGCAACTTTAAGACTTGTGGACTTCAACTCCCAGAATTCCTCAGCCAGCCCTAGCGCTGGCTGAGGAATTCTGGGAGTTGGAGTCCACAAGTCTTAAAAGTTGCCAAGTTTGAAGAGCCCTGGTCTAGGCTATATAACCATTGAAGCGCAGCATATTTATATTTTTAAAAAAATCAGATACTGGACTGGTATATACCCTCAGTTTACAGCCAGTCACAATGTGATCTACAGTGTGATGGGGGACCCTGCAGTCACACTGAGGGGAGGAGAATATGCCCCATTTATACAGAGAGTCCTGACAGACGCTGTATGAGGTGTGAATCCTATTCAGGATTGTCCATGGCTGACGTGGTAGTTCAAAGCCTGGCACCGTTTTTTTGGGGGGGGCTCTTTATATGTCTTTCTATCTCTGTGCCTTCAGTGACCCATTTGGCTTTCCTTTGGGAATCGATGTTAAAGTTGTTGGGCAGATGTTGTGCCAGTGGGGGGGGGGTTTCCCGGATTTGAGTCTTCCTGCTGATAAATGAGGGAGATTAGTGGTAGGAGTGAATTGTTCATAATTTTTCTGGGTTCTCTCACTGGTGCCTCTTGCCTTCATAAAGCAGGCAGTGCTATATGGTTCAGAACAGGAAGCCAGCAAATCAAACTGTTTTAATACATCTGCTTATGGTTTATTCCCCCCCAAATAACCATTTTTAAAGGGCCAGAAATTATTGGTCCTGTCAACCATTTTCCTTTCAGCCTCCAAGTCCTTTTTTTCTTTTTTTAAAAAAAGTTTTCTACTTGATTACATAAATGTTGCCCCGCCCTGAACTTGGTAATTCAATTTGATAATTATGTGTGCAAAAATTAGGCTATTCTAGAGAGTTGCCACTGCTTCTAAGGCATTTTTTTTCCCTGAGAAAAGAAAAGATGAATAGCTTTCCTCCCACTCTTTTTTTCCCCTTCAGCTTTATAATCATAAAATGTTACAATGAGGGTGTCTGTTAGGGATCAGTCTGAGCCTTCATATTTAAAAATGAAAAAAAAAACCAAAACGGTTAGTTGGAGCTTTAGCTTGCCTACAGGACGTTGTTGAAGAACTTGACCATCTAAGGGGACCTAGATGCAGGATGACTAACTGACCTAGAACCTGAGGTAGGCAAGGTCCTAAACCCAGCCACATGTTGCAAATTAAGAAGAGCAACGGAAGTCAAGCTCTGCTTGAAAGAAAGAGACGAGACAACCAGTTAATCAAACAGATAAACAGGGCTAGGTAAAAGAGATGGCCCTTGTGGCTAGCTCTTTGTGCAAAACATGTTCAAATGAATATTCCACCTGTGGCTCTGTCTGTATGCTATGGATGGATTATTTGCAACCTTAGACTATACATACATCTCTATGTATCATATATATCTATCTGTCTGTCTATCTATCCATCCATCCATCCATCCATCCATCCATCCATCCATCTATCTATCTATCTATTCAATCTATTCATCTATCCTATCTATCTGTCTGTCTGTCTGTCTCTCTATTCTCTCTCTTATCTATCTAATCTATCTATCTATCTATCTATCTATCTATCTATCTATCTATCTATCTATCTATCTATCTATCTATCTATCTATCCAATATACTTAACCACCTGCCTATTTACCTACTATATATATAAATTTGTTTATCAATCCTAATCTATCTAACCTAATCTATATTATCTACCTATTTACTATAGATAGAAATATCTCTCTCCCTGCTTACCTACCTATTGTATATATAAATCTATCTACCTACCTTGTTCTGGATCATGTTTGGTATTTATTGGGTTAAGTGCTGTCTCCTTAAGAGATGGCTGATGGGAAATGTAGTTTTAACTAGTTAGCTATCTCACGTTAACAGGTCAGTAGGAGGAGGAGCCTCTGAGCTCTTTTCAGGACATACTGGCTATATGCCAGTTTGGGAATGCCTTTGTTTCATCCAGCCTCCTGGCTCCTAGCCACACGGCTTGGAGGTCCTATGCCAACATGTGAGTCTTATGCAGAAGAAGAGGGGGAAATCCATCATCAAATTACCTGTGGAATGAGCTATATTGCTGAAATATGTTTCTGGATGTATCTCTACATAAAAGCGATATTTCTTTGCTTATTCTGCTGAGTTATCTGTCTGTTTCAGATGGGATTAAAGTAGTCTATTCTGTCTGGGACAGAACAGTAATTTGATGATGGATTTTCCCCTCTTCTTCTGCATAAGACTCACATGTTGGCATAGCACCTCCAAGTCGTGTGGCTAGGAGCCAGGAGGCTGGATGAAACAAAGGCATTCCCAAACTGGCATGTAGCCAGTATGTCCTGAAAAGAGCTCAGAGGCTCCTCCTACTACTGACCTGTTAACATGAGATAGCTAACTAGCTAAAACTACATTTCCCATAAGCCATCTCTTAAGGAGACAGCACTTAACCCAATAAATACCAAACATGATCCAGAACATACCTATTATGTATGTAATCTTCTTGAATGTGAGATTAGTCTCTCAGGTCTCTTACCAAAGTGAGCTGTTATGCCTGCTTTCTACATTTCTACTTTGGAGTGAGCTTTGTGTTTCTTTGCTGAAAGATTTACGACTGCAGCAAATATCTTGAGTTCATTATCTGAAGCTGGCTGTGTCTATAATTGGCAGCACAAAACCATGTCTTTGCAGTCTGTGCATCTAGTTTCCCCATGAACACAGTGTGAATCATATTGACAGGCATTTTGCTAGTTTGGGATCAGAACTTAGTCATTAGTACTCATTAGATAGTCCAACACAAAGTGGTGCAGCAGACAGTTTAATCAGTAGTCAGATCCGGTATGGAATACAATCAAGAAGATGAAATATTTCAGCATTGTAATGATCAAACAGAGCTTGCAAATAAACATCTTTTTTTTTAACATTCATGTTGCTGCAATTAAAGTCCCAGAAATGCTTCTGACAGAAACAGTGCTTCTAACATGAGTCAGCTATTGTACAAGAGATGGAACAATCTCAATATACTGAAATTAAGTGTAAATGATGGTCCTTTGAACTAAACGTCTGTCCCATCGTGTTTGCATGACCTGTCAGTAATTATAAAGCTCTTTATTTCACCCAAGCAATTGCAAAATAGCTACAATGTAGTGTTTATAAGCATTTATTCAACAGAATAAATTAACATTGGGCGGTTCTACATGTTTTTCTTTTTTATCCATCAGTTGTATCCTGAGTCAGTAATTAGAGAAGCCCTTGATTTACTGTTTAAGTGAGGGAACTCCTTATATTAAGAAGTAAATCCTAGGCAGTGTTTCTCAACCTTGACAACTTTAAGATGGGTGGACTTCAACTCCCAGAATTCCCCAGCCAGCATTTGCTGGCTGGGGAATTCTGGGAGTTGAAGTCCACCCATCTTAAAGTTGTCAAGGTTGAGAAACACTGTGACCTAGAGGGTTTATTGTAGACATACAATATGGGATAATTCCGGACTATTCCAAATGTCCCTTAAAACGGCTAAACTTTTAAAAATCATTTTGACCATTATGGATAGTCCTTAACTTACAGACATTCATTTAAGGATGGTTTGAAGTCAACACTGAAAAAAGTGGTTTACAATCCATCCTTGAAGTTATGACCATTGCATCACCTGTCTGTAATTTGGGTATTTGGCAACTAGTTTGCATTTATAACGGTTGCAGCATCCCGCAGTCACATGATTGTGATTTATGATCTTCCCAGCCAGCTTCCAACAAGCAGAATCAATGGCTTGAGGGTGAGCTATATTTAAAAAGAAATGAAAATGCTAGAATTATTTCCCCAGCAAAATTAGAAATATAAGGTAGGGAATAATGCATGGACCTATCTTGTGATTTTCATTCATTCTTTGAGGACCTGAATTTATTTATTTATTTATTAATTTAATTTATACCCCGCCCTTCTCCTCATGGGACTCAGGGCGGCTAACAGCCTCATAAAAACTACAATACAAATACAATAATTAAAAGCCGAATTAAAAAGAAATATTTAAACAGGCCGATCATTAAAATTATCCTTAAAAATCCCCTAAAAAACCCCGCTAAAATTCCCTAGGCCAG
>NW_015387453.1:105278-143239 GCF_001527695.2 Protobothrops mucrosquamatus | reverse complement strand
TATGGTTCCTTGATCCTTCATGTGAATATAATTGTTCTCCACCTGGTAGCTCATTTTTTATAAATTGCTTAGAGATTATTTGGAATAAAAATAAAAATATTTACTCCAAATAAATTAATAAATGAAGTCTAGAGGTGCCTAATAACCAGTCTCTCTAGACCAGAGGTAGGCAACCTTGGCTCTTTTATGACTCGTGGACTTCAACTCCCAGAATTCCTGAGCCAACATGGCTGGCTCAGGAATTCTGGGAGTTGAAGTCCACGAGTCATAAAAGAGCCAAGGTTGCCTACTCCTGCTCTAGACTGTGGTAAATTGCAGTAGAGGGTACTCGCTCTATTGTCATGATGTAAATACCATGTTGGAGGAGTCTTTTCTCAAATCCAAAGGAAAATCTGGCACTCTAGCCACAATTCATTATCAATTGTTACTCATTAACAATATTTGTACCCCCTCCGCATTCACTCTTCTAGACTGTTGTGTTTAAAAAAACCAACCAACCCATACGCAGATATCTTTGAGGAGAGCAGTTTACATTTGGCCTGCCATGACTGCAGATTTGTTTTCTGTGTGCTACATGAACTTTGGTGGCAGGCACACAACAACATTCCCAAAGATGATGATGATGATGATGATGATGATGATGATGATGATGATGATGATGATGATGATGATGATAATAATAATAATAATAATAATAATAATAAGTTGGAAGGGACCTTGGAGGTCATCTAGTCCAACCTCCTGCTCAGGCAGGAAACCCTATACCATTTCAGACAAATGGCTGTCCAGTTTCTTCTTAAAAACTTCCAGTGTTGGAGCATTCACCGCTTCTGGAGGCAGGTTGTTCCACTGGTTAATTGTTCTAACTGTCAGGAAGTTTCTCCTTAGTTCTAGGTTGCTTCTCTCTTTGGTTAGTTTCCATCCGTTGCTTCTTGTCCTGCCTTCAGGCGCTTTGTAGAATAGCTTGACTCCCTCTTCTTTGGGGCAGCCCCTGAGATAGTGGAACACTGCTATCATGTCCCCCCTCGTCCTTCTCTTCATTAAACTAGACATACCCAATTCCTGCAGCTTTTCCTTATATGCTTTAGCCTTCAGTTCCCTAATCATCTTTGTTGCTCTTCTCTGTACTCTTTCTAGAGTCTCAACATCTTTTTTACATCGCGGTGACCAAAACTGGATGCAGTATTCCAAGTGTGGCCTTACCAAGGCATTGTAAAGTGGTATTAATACTTCACGTGATCTTGATTCTATCCCTCTGTTAATGCATTCTGAGCCTAAAGCTTGGTAGATATGGGTGGAGATATCCCTTTCCATCATACTGACATTCCAAAGCCACAATGGTGCAGTCACGTAGAACATACAATATCTTATCTTAGGGCTGAAAGAGATCTTGGAGGTCTTCTGTCCAACCCCCTGCTCAAGGCAGGAGACCTTATACCATAGCATCCTGGTCAAATGGTTGTCCAATCTATTTTTGAAAAACTCCCTCGATGGAGCACCCACAACTTGGTGAGGTAAACTATTGCATTGATTTATAGTTCTCATTGTCAGAAAAATTCTCCCTACTTCCAGGTTGCATATCTCTTCAACAAGCTTCCATCTATTCATTACCTCTTGTCCTGCTCTTTGGTATTTTGTAGAACAAGTCAATCCCACCTTCTCTGCGACAGCCCGTCAAGTACTGGAAGACTTATCATGTCCCCCCAATCCTTCTTTTCCATAGGCTCCCTCAACCATTCGTCACACGATTTAGCCTTTAGAAAGCCATTCCATTCAGACAGTGCTGCACTAACCAGGTACTCTGAGGAGATTTTGAAGAGTCACAGCTGGTCAGAGAAGATAATATTAAGTAGTTCTGCCAAAGTCACTAAGTTGACGGAGTTAAATGTCATAGTAAGCAATAAAGGATGAAAATAATGTCTGTCCTACTCTCGTCAACCCACATTAACATTTATGCCTCAGGGTTTTTGTTGTTGTAATTGTTGTTTGCCTCCACTTTGTCCTAGCAACTAAGAAAGACCATTTGTGGAATTTTCCTTTTCCAGCTTCGGAAGACTGCTTTGACTGAGGCTTTATGAACTGCCTTAGGTCAAACAAAGAGTCAAACCCAGGCCATCAGTCACAAAATCTAACACTCTACCCACTTTGCCATGCTGGTTTTCAGTAGATCAAAAGAGTGCATCTGGGACAAATGTTTAGTAAAACAAGCCAAGCCTCAGAAGCCAAAATGGTCTAGAGAAAATTCTTTCCTGGTGCATCATTTAGGAAGATTAGTTCACCACCATACTCTTTCAAGCTGCAGTCTGATTCCTTTCCTTTATTTATTGATTGGGGTGATACAAATGGGAGCTTCAGTGCTGCATCTACTTTGTGTTATTCCATTTTGTTTCCCACCAAACACAATAAATCCTAACTCCTAAATAATAAAATACTTTCCTTCATCTTCTTAATTGTGATCTCGTTCAGCTAAGCTGCTAGGAGTCTGTTAGCATCAGTAATATGCCTTATCAATCTTTATGCCTTTCTGTGTTCTATTTTTACACACTCTAAGACTGATGGTGCATAGCTAGCCTAGACATCTTCAGACTAGACAATTAAACACTTAATTTCTGATGTGGACTGTGGAAGGAGCAAGCCACTCCTAATGTGATTTTTGAGAAAGAGACTTTGTCTCCAGGGGAAAGGAATGTTTTTCACAAACTTGGAATACTGCATCCAGTTTTGGTCACCACGATGTAAAAAAGATGTTGAGACTCTAGAAAGAATGCAGAGAAGAGCAACAAAGATGATCAGGGGACTGGAGGCTAAAACATATAAGGAACGATTGCTGGAATTGGGTATGTCTAGTTTAATGAAGAGAAGGATGAGGGGGGACATGATAGCAGTGTTCCAGTATCTCAGGGGCTGCCACAAAGAAGAGGGAGTCAAGCTATTCTCCAAAGCGCCTGAAGGCAGGACAAGAAGCAATGGATGGAAACTAATCAAAGAGAGAAGCAACCTAAAACTAAGGAGAAATTTCCTGACAGTTAGAACAATTAATCAGTGGAACAATTTGCCTCCAGAAGTTGTGGATGCTCCAACACTGAAAGTTTCTAAGAAGAGATTGGACAATAATTTGTCCAAAATGGTATAGGATAAGTGATATAGGCTCCTAAACTCTCTATAGCAAGCAGAGGAAAGGAGACTGCACATGTAGGAAACATCTCCAATACCATAGAAGGCATGTTCAGATGGAACGATCTAGGCCAGTGTTTTTCCAGCTGTGTCCTATGAAAGCCTAAAGTTCTATGAGAGACACCCTTATTTTCCAGATTCACTAGAACACAGCCAATTTTCTGCCACTGAAACTTTGCCTCACGAACAATAGTTTTATTTTTGTTTGATTTTTAACTAACCAGTTTTTCAGTCTGAAAATGTTTTAAACCTCATGAACTATACCTCTTAAACATTTCAAGGCAGGCAGTTCCCAGATCTGCTATTTGGAAGACAGTTCACAGCTATTCCATCCTTTTTTAATGGATTTTGTTGTTGAAGAGGAAAAGATGGAAGAAGCTTTGCAAAGCAGAATAAGATTCCAAGTAGATATGGAATATATCTTAACCGGCCAGAAAATCCCTTGAATAATGTGGAGCAACTGAACAATAAAAACCACTGAGCTTTACAGTGACCCATGATTGCTGTGAGTGCAGGGATGTTGTGAAAACCATTGGCTATATTGGTAGTTACTGAGATTTGAAACCCCAGAAAATGTTCCTTTGGGATACCAGAAGTTCAGCTTCCAAGAAGCAAGCGACAAGGGCTTCCGAAAACCAGACCATGCAGTACATCTATAGTGTTTCAGGTAGTTTGATTTTGCAAAGAAAAGATTTGCATTTATGTACAGCAGCAAAAAATAACTAAGAGCACTGTGCCTTGATTCATTCAAGCTGTTGGAAAATATGTACTGTATGTACAGTATGATATACAGTGCAAGGATTATATAAGTTATTCTAATACCTTGAATCTGTAACTTTTTTTATGTAGAGGGTCCTCAACAAGCTGACTGAACACATACAATATCTCCAAGTAGCAATTCCTTTTCAGGATTCCAGTGCTGTGGTCCTATATATGTCCTAAGGGAATTCTTGCTCAGGTTACAAATGTTTTGTCTTTCTCGTTCTCTTTTAATCTTTGCAAGTGAATTTATCAGCAGTTTGACTTGTTATTATTTTGAGAGGTCACTGTAGCTAAGACAGTTTTGCCCAGTTTCCCGAAGAAAAGAACTGCTATGGTTAATGCAGCTGTTTCATCTGTTAGTACTTTGTGAGGGGGGGGGAAGGGGCAAATAAAAAGGAGATTATTCTTAATTTGATAATTGTTATCCCTTCCCAGGATCCAGTGCTACAAAATCCATTATGTGATTCCCCCACACACACACCCCACGCCCAGATTGTGGTTGCATAACTTTTAAAACATAACTTTTGTAGGTTTTCAGAGTCCCTCACAATGGGTAGGGTCAAACATTTTTTTCTTGTCTCATGCAGATAAGGTTGCTGGATTCCACTTGAAACAGGCAGAATAAACTTGATGGATAAGTATTCCAGGTATCCTCAAGACATTAACTCACAGTTATTGTAGAAGTTCTTCCAGAATGTAGATTGTAATCTGGACCCATCTCATAGGTAAAAGAATAATGGATTTCCCCATTCTACGTAAATCTTACATGCTGCTACGGAGCTCCTAGCCTAGCCTCGTGGCTAGGATTCATGGAGAGAGATAATAAAAACCTGGAACGTAACAGGATGTCCCGTAATAAAGACACAAGACCTTCCCAATGGCCAATTAGAACACAGATATAATCATGTAACAACTAAACTACATTTCCCAGAAGTCCATCTCTTAAGGAGACAGCTTTTAACCCTTAAATGCTACTTGCTCTACACACCGTTTCCTAAGCTGGCTATACACTCTGACCAGATGGCTACATACTGGTCCAGCACAATTTTGCCTCTCCTTTTTGCATGTTTCTAGCATTAAGGACCAGGTTTTCCTTTTTTAAATCTTACCAAACTTCCTAAAAATTTAGTCCTCTCAAGTTAACAGATGTAATGGTACGCGGGAAAGATCTTGGGAGAAGAGAAACTGACTAGGGAAGATTTATTTTTATTTATTTATTTATTTATTTTGATTTATATCCCGCCCTTCTCCCGACGGGACTCAGGGCGGCTCACAACATATTAAAAACATAGACACGCCTACAACCCCACCGAAGTAAAACCAATTAAAACCAAATATTTAAAGTTGTATTATTTAAAAATTACACCTAAAATAAACCCAATTTAAAATCCTCCCTAGGCCAGGNAATAATAATAATAATAATAATAATAATAATAATAATAATAATAATAATAATAATAATAATAATAATAATAATAATAATAATAATAAAGTTGGAAGGGACCTTGGAGGTCATCTAGTCCAACCTCCTGCTCAGGCAGGAAACCCTATACCATTTCGGACAAATGGCTGTCCAGTTTCTTCTTAAAAACTTCCAGTGTTGGTGCATTCACTGCTTCTGGAGGCAGGTTGTTCCACTGGTTAATTGTTCTAACTGTCAGGAAGTTTCTCCTTAGTTCTAGGTTGCTTCTCTCCTTGATTAGTTTCCATCCGTTGCTTCTTGTCCTGCCTTCAGGCGCTTTGGAGAATAGCTTGACTCCCTCTTCTTTGGGGCAGCCCCTGAGATAGTGGAACACTGCTATCATGTCCCCCCTCGTCCTTCTCTTCATTAAACTAGACATACCCAATTCCAGCAGCCTTTCCTTATATGGTTTAGCCTCCAGTTCCCTAATCATCTTTGTTGCTCTTCTCTGTACTCTTTCTAGAGTCTCAACATCTTTTTTACATCGTGGTGACCAAAACTGGATGCAGTATTCCAAGTGTGGCCTTACCAAGGCATTGTAAAGTATTAATACTTCACGTCATCTTGATTCTATCCCTCTGTTAATGCATTCTGAGCCTAAAGCTTGGTAGATATGGGTGGAGATATCCCTTTCCATCATACTGACATTCCAAAGCCACAATGGTGCAGTCACGTAGAACATACAATATCTTATCTTAGGGCTGAAAGAGATCTTGGAGGTCTTCTGTCCAACACCCTGCTCGAGGCAGGAGACCTTATACCATAGCACCCTGGTCAAATGGTTGTCCAATCTATTTTTGAAAAACTCCCTCGATGGAGCACCCACAATTTGGTGAGGTAAACTATTGCATTGATTTATAGTTCTCACTGTCAGAAAAATTCTCCCTACTTCCAGCTTCCATCCATTACCTCTTGTCCTGCTCTTTGGTATTTTGTAGAACAAGTCAATCCCACCTTCTCTGCGACAGCCCGTCAAGTACTGGAAGACTTATCATGTCCCCCCAATCCTTCTTTTCCATAGGCTCCCTCAACCATTCGTCTCACGATTTAGCCTTTAGAAAGCCATTCCATTCAGACAGTGCTGCACTAACCAGGTACTCTGAGGAGATTTTGAAGAGTCACAGCTGGTCAGAGAAGATAATATTAAGTAGTTCTGCCAAAGTCACTAAGTTGACGGAGTTAAATGTCATAGTAAGCAATAAAGGATGAAAATAATGTCTGTCCTACTCTCGTCAACCCACATTAACATTTATGCCTCAGGGTTTTTGTTGTTGTAATTGTTGTTTGCCTCCACTTTGTCCTAGCAACTAAGAAAGACCATTTGTGGAATTTTCCTTTTCCAGCTTCGGAAGACTGCTTTGACTGAGGCTTTATGAGCTGTCTTAGGTCAAACAAAGAGTCAAACCCAGGCCATCGGTCACAAAAATCTAACACTCTACCCACTTTGCCATGCTGGTTTTCAGTAGATCAAAAGAGTGCATCTGGGACAAATGTTTAGTAAAACAAGCCAAGCCTCAGAAGCCAAAATGGTCTAGAGAAAATTCTTTCCTGGTGCATCATTTAGGAAGATTAGTTCACCACCATACTCTTTCAAGCTGCAGTCTGATTCCTTTCCTTTATTTATTGATTGGGGTGATACAAATGGGAGCTTCAGTGCTGCATCTACTTTGTGTTATTCCATTTTGTTTCCCACCAAACACAATAAATCCTAACTCCTAAATAATAAAATACTTTCCTTCATCTTCTTAATTGTGATGTCGTTGAACTAAGCTGCTAGGAGTCTGTTAGCATCAGTAATATGCCTTATCAATCTTTATGCCTTTCTGTGTTCTATTTTTGCACACTCGAAGACTGATGGTGCATTGCTAGCCTAGTCATCTTCAGACTAGACAATTAAACACTTAATTTCTGATGTGGACTGTGGAAGGAGCAAGCCACTCCTAATGTGATTTTTGAGAAAGAGACTTTGTCTCCAGGGGAAAGGAATGTTTTTCACAAACTTGGAATATTGCATCCAGTTTTGGTCACCACGATGTAAAAAAGATGTTGAGACTCTAGAAAGAATGCAGAGAAGAGCAACAAAGATGATCAGGGGACTGGAGTCTAAAACATACAAGGAACGGTTGCTGGAATTGGGAATGTCTAGTTTAATGAAGAGAAGGACGAGGGGGGACATGATAGCAGTGTTCCAGTATCTCAGGGGCTGCCACAAAGAAGAGGGAGTCAAGCTATTCTCCAAAGTGCCTGAAGGCAGGACAAGAAGCAAAGCATGGAAACTAATCCAGGAGAGAACCAACCTAAAACTAAGGAGAAATTTCCTGACAGTTAGAACAATTAATCAGTGGAACCACTTGCCTCCAGAAGTTGTGGATGCTCCAACACTGAAAGTTTCTAAGAAGAGATTGGACAATAATTTGTCCAAAATGGTATAGGATAAGTGATATAGGCTCCTAAACTCTCTATAGCAAGCAGAGGAAAGGAGACTGCACATGTAGGAAACATCTCCAATACCATAGAAGGCATGTTCAGATGGAACGATCTAGGCCAGTGTTTTTCCAGCTGTGTCCTATGAAAGCCTAAAGTTCTATGAGAGACACCCTTATTTTCCAGATTCACTAGAACACAGCCAATTTTCTGCCACTAAAACTTTGCCTCACGAACAAGAATTTTATTTTTGTTTGATTTTTAACTAACCAGTTTTTCAGTCTGAAAATGTTTAAAACCTCATGAACTACAGTATACCTCTTAAACATTTCAAGGCAGGCAATTCCTAGATCTGCTATTTGGAAGACAGTTCACAGCTATTCCATCCTTTTTTAATGGATTTTGTTGTTGAAGAGGAAAAGATGGAAGAAGCTTTGCAAAGCAGAATAAGATTCCAAGTAGATATGGAATATATCTTAACCGGCCAGAAAATCCCTTGAATAATGTGGAGCAACTGACTAATAAAAACCACTGAGCTTTACAGTGACCCATGACCGCTATGAGTGCAGGGATGTTGTGAAAACCATTGGCTAAATTGGTAGTTACTGAGATTTGAAACCCCCAAAAATGTTCCTTTGGGATACCAGAAGTTCAGCTTCCAAGAAGCAAGCGACAAGGGCTTCTGAAAACCTGACCATGCAGTACATCTAAAGTGTTTCAGGTAGTTTGATTTTGCAAAGAAAAGACTTGCATTTATGTACAGCAGCAGAAAATAACTAAGAGCACTGTGCCTTGATTCATTCAAGCTGTTGGAAAATATGTATGTACAGTATGATATACAGTGCAAGGATTATATAAGTTATTCTAATACCTTGAGATAATAAAAACCTGGCACGTAACAGGATGTCCCGTAATAAAGACACAAGACCCTCCCAGTGGCCAATTAGAACACAGATATAACCATGTAACAACTAAACTACATTTCCCAGAAGTCCATCTCTTAAGGAGACAGCTTTTAACCCTTAAATGCTACTTGCTCTACACACCATTTCCTAAGCTGGCTATACACTCTGACCAGATGGCTACATACTGGTCCAGTATGCATGTTTCTAGCATTAAGGACCAGGTTTTCCTTTTTAAATCTTCCCAAAACTTCCTAAAAATTTTGTCCTCTCAAGTTAACAAATGTAATGGTACGCGGGAAAGATCTTGGGAGAAGAGAAGAGAAACTGACTAGGGAAGAGTCGGATAAAAGAAAGCTGTTGGTGGTGACTGGGCCACTCCAGCCCCGATCTCCTGTGCCTCCTCCCCCCCCCGGAGACGGAGCCCCTCAGGCCACAACATCTATGGAAAGGCAGGTACGCAACCAGCAAGGAGAGCTCTGCCACAGAGGCCCCATTGTGGGTGTTGTACTGTGTGTTCCAGAGACTGAATGAGCAAAAGGCTCTCTAGTTCTTTTGCTTCTTCCAACACAGCGCCTGCAAGCCCTGTGAAAGTCTGCGAAGGTCTGCAGAGATGTTACTTGTTCCCATCCAATGGGCTCTCTGACCCTGAAGATCTTTTTCCTTTGATTTAAAATGTTCCTTATTTTGGAATATGCGGATTCTTACATTCTTTGGCCAGATGTTTTAACTTCTGGTCCTTTTCATTTTGTTTTCTATTCTTAGCAGACAAAATGGTGCTTCTTTGGCACTAGCCGGAGTTGGAGAGATCTGAATGCTGTAGTATGCAATTACATATTTCAGCTACATTCCTAGTTCTGCTTAGGCCAGGAAAAAATAATTTTCCTCCGTCCAAGGTAAACATCTATGTCAGAGAAAATATTTATGTTTCATAAAAGTTTAGGGAATGGGGAAAATCCGTCCTCACTCCTGACATACCGCAGCTTTCCTCCCACAATTCTTGGGGAATAATAATTTTTATGCAAATGACCCTGACCTGCTGGGTTAAGCCAATAGACCGCTGTTTCTCAATCTCAGCAATTCAAGCTGTGCAGACTTCAGCTCCCAGAATTCCCTAGTCAGCATGACAAAAGTATGAACTTCATGATCTATCCAAATGGGGTTCACATGATGCACTTTTTTGAGCCCAACATCTGGTGTAAATCCTGCCAGTCTGGATTACGAAATAGAACTCAGTTTAAAATAATATGGTTGATCCTGATGTCCAAACCAGGTTAGGAAACCCAAAAGCTGGACATTCATGGGAATTCAAAGGGCACCAGGTATTTTGTCCTCTTAACTGGCAACTTTATTAATATTTCAGCCCAGTATTTTTATGTAGTTTTTTTTTCTAAAAAATAGAACTTGTAACCATCAACATTCATAACATCTTGAAACATATGGATACTCTGCATGCATTTTCCCCTTTAAGTTAACAAGTTATGTTATATTTAGGTTAACGTAAATGCTTTAACATTTCCTTTAAGCTAAAATTTACATCTGTGAATGTAAATTGCTCAGGAATTTGTTTTAATGTACTGTAACTATCCTGTTTTTATTCCTTGACACACATATTTCCCTGATGCAAATTTTTGAAAAAGTAGGTATAACTTAGAACAGTTTGCAAATACTGCTTTCATTTGCTTATGTGTTTCATTTGCTTCTGGCAGTATATCTGTGGAGATTCTCAGTCATCCAGGTTATAGTTGTCTCAAAGGTGCTTTTTCAAAAGGCCAACTGGATTGTTTTTTTTCCCTTGAGGGGAAAAAAAAACTTCTGGCACTTTCAGGAATGAATATTAATGTGTGGAATAAATATGAGCATGCCATCTCCTCACTGCAGTTTCCTGGCCTGTCCAGGAACTATCAGAAAAGCTGGGTTCTTAAAACTATTAACACTGTAATAAATTTCTCACACTTTTAAATAATAATAGTGAGAGCTGCTCCACTACCATTGAAGCTTTAAAGTAGTCTATTTCTTCCCATTGCCAGGTTTGATCTGGAGAATTTGTAATATAAAAGCCAACCAAAAATTTGCTGGATCAAAAATGCACTACTAAAAGCAAACAGTGAGACAGCAGTGATGCAGGCTTGTTAATCCCTATCTGAGAATGAATGACCCAAGGTTACTCAGTTATATATTGAACTCAAGCGTCCTTCATCCAGCTGCAGCACTCTGTCTGGGGATCACATCCCGTTGCCTCCATAAGGAAAATATTTCCCAGCCCCTTTGGCGCAGAAATCAACTCGGCTTTTCAAAGGATGAATCCCTTTTCCATTCAAGCAGCTGGTTTTCATTTGATTTCTGTTCAGTTCCTTCTGTCTTATACATTCCGTTTGTGACTTCCATTATCATACCTTCATGAGGAACTTTAAATATTTTAAATCTCTGAAGACGAGAGAGGGAAAGAAATTCTGGTAAGGATTGACTTCAATTTTTTCTTTAAATGGCTGCACCAATAGCATTCTTCCTTTCCCCCCCCCCATGCATTTGGCCATCTGCCAATTTTAAATGAAGTCAAGTGAGACAGATGAATCCATGGTAAAGAAGAATTATTAACTGGTTATAAATGTTACCAGTACTCTATCATTTTGCTGCAGTGTTTGGAAACTTCCAAATGTATCCCTTATCCAGAAGTGAATTCAACAAAAGCAAGGGCCAAATACTCCCTCAAGGAAAGGACATGTTCCCCGGGTGAATCTGACATTGAAATCCTTCTTGGACTTCTGTAATATCTATTCTTGTTTGTAGATCATTTCATATGAAGAGTCGTGGGCTCAGTATTAAAGTACTTGCTTTTGAATGCCAAAGGCCCTGGGATCATCTCTTGTCCATTTGTAAAGATTATATAGCAGGTGATGTGAAGAATTTTTTTCTGCTGAGCTCAAAAATATAAGGCATAGTTTTTCATTTCCTGACAGTTAGAACAATTAATCAGTGGAACAACCTGCCTCCAGAAAGTTGTGAATGCTCCAGCACTGGAAGTTTTTAAGAAGAGACTGGACAACCATTTGTCTGAAATGGTATAGGCACTCAGAGCCTTCTCTGTGGGCACGCGCGCCGTCGCCCCAGTCCTAGGCCTTCAGCTGGGTTTTATAAAACCTTTTCGCTTTAGGCCTCCGCCGCCGTGTGCAAAAAAAAAAAAAGATTCAATCAATCAATCAATTTCAACTTCTCGCAGGAAAAGAAAAGATCTCGCAAAGTTGGAATTGATTGATTGAACTTTTTAGTCGCACCCAGTCTGCCATTACCACTGCAGCCACGCCCACCCAATGGGCCACGCCCACCCAATGGGCCACGCCCACCCAGCACCCGACGATATATAAGTGGGTTTTGGGTTGCAGTTTGGGCACTCAGTCTCTAAAAGGTTCGCCATCACTGGTATAGGGTTTCCTGCCTAAGCAGGGGATTCAACTAGAAGACTTCAAAGGTCCCTTCCAACTCTACTACTACTACTACTACGACTACTACTACTGTTGTTGTTATTCATATAAGGCAACTTTCCATGATTTTAACTTACACTCTTGTGAATTATGCCCTGGTGCTTATAGTGTGTGGGCCACTTAAGATCTAGTGAAATCTACTTAATTAGGTCACTCAATGAAGGAAGAAGAGGTGGTAATTTCTGGCTGTTTATAATAGGTATGAAGACAGGTTAAGGCCAAGACCTAAGCTATTGAAAGGTTCATATAGTCAAAGATTCAGTGATTAGGTTTGCACATCTGGCTAACTTATAAATAGTTTGGTTTTAAGTTAGTGAGCTTCTCAAACTTTGTGGTGCCTTGATCAATGAATGAATGACACATTCACTGTACGATATTCCCTACGAAGAAACTAATTTCATTGATCTTTAGGAAGGGCAAGAAATAAATGCATGAAAGCCTGCTGGCTAGGGAATTCTGGGAGTTGAAGTTCACATATCTTAAAACTGCCAAGTTTGAACATTATTGATCTAAACCAGTGGTTCTCAACCTGTGGTCTGCGGACCCATGGGTCATCACAGGGGGTTCATGAAGGCTTGAAGAAATGTTGTGATTTAAATCTTGAGTTAGGTCTTGGTGGTCCGTGGTCATGGTCCGTGGCTACAAAAGATATTTAAAGGTTGAGAACCACTGATCTAAAGCATCCCTGAGATCAAAAACTAGAATATGCATCTTGTCATGTCATGTGCTGTTAATTCATGAGAGAGGGCTTGATTAGATCTGCTGTATAGAGTAGTATTCAGGTGTATCCTCATTTTTTCCCTGAGAAATACTATTTTTTGAGTTGTCAAACCTTTATCAATTCCCACCCACCTTCACAGTCACACACTGATGGAAGGGACACTCTCTAGCAGAGTATTGTGTTCTTGGTGAGCTGCTTTTGTACCACACATAATGTTCAAAACTAAGCACTTTGGTTGCTATGCCCACTTACCTCTTGTGTGTTGTGTTATGAATGTATTATGACTCATTCATCCTAGGCCGCTTATAGGGGGCATAAATATGAGATAAGCTCTTTCTTTTTTTAAAAACCAGCATATCAACAGATGAGTGATAAACTAGGAAATCGCAAGGCCAAATTTCTTGCCAAAGATGAATCAACAAAAGATATTCAACAAAACTAAGGATTGCAGGGATACAACTTGAATGAGCTAAGGGTCTTTGTTTGCTTTTCCACAGAGATGTACAGCTTCTTCAAGGCTGAGAGCAATCTTTTAGTGGTCAAAGGGAACAAATTCCAGAAAATGGGCAGGTCAAGACAATCCCTCCCCCATATTTGATTAAGCTGAAAATTTGAATTAGTTAAATTCATTTTAAACTATGAGTAAGTACATGTTTACTTAATAGAGCTGCAAAAATGATTAGGAAGAAGTGTTTTGGTGATTGCAGCATGAAGTCTCTGCTATTCATTAAAATAGCCAGACATTTTTCAGATTTGTCTCAAGGGTTCCTTAAAATAGTGGCTGTCTGGTAAAACTCAGACTAGTTTAATGAAGAGTAAAGATGGCTTGTGCTCACATGAAGTCCAAAACAATTTCATTTTCAAAGCAAGAACAGTGCAAAGTATTTAATACATAAAAAGAGTCCTGCTGGATCAGACCATAATCCAGCATCTTGTTTCTTACTGTGGCCAATCAGAAGCCTCTGAAGTGTTTGCAATTAGAAGAAACAGATAGATACTTCTCCTACCACTGATCACCTGTATCTGGGGTTTCAAGGCTTGCTACCCTCAATTTAAATGTATCTTCAAAATGGATAGTCCACGATAAACCAATCTGTCTTTGCTCTTTCATCACATTAAAAATTAGGATTTGGTGACAACTTTTGGAAAGGCTCTAACAATCACATCTAAGATTTTAGGGCATTGCATAATACTTAAAGGCCTCAGGTTTCATATCAGTACACTATAATACATTATAATACAAATCAAATTTGCGGATGACACCAAACTGGCAGGAGTAGCCAACACCCCAGAAGACAAACTCAGGATCCAAAAAGATCTTGACAAACTTGAACAATGGGTCCTATCCAACAAAATGAGTTTCAATGTGAGAAAAGCAAAGTTTTACATTTAGGCAGGAAAAATCAAAGGTACAAGTACAGATTAGGCGAGACCTGGCTTAGAAACAGTAACTATGAGAGGGATCTTGGAGTCCTAGTGGACGATCACTTGACTATGAGCCAGCAGTGTGCAGCAGTAGCCAAAAAAGCTAATACAATTCTGGGTTGTATAAACAGAGGCATAGAATCAGGATCACACAAAGTATTAGTACCACTTTATAAAACCCTAGTAAGATCACACCTGGAATACTGCAGCCAATTTTGGTCAACATATCACAAAAAAGATGTTGAGAGTTTGGAAAAAAATAAGAGAAGAGCAACTTAGATGATCAAAGGTCTGCAGACTAAAACATACAAAGAACGGCTGCAAGACTTGGGTTTGGCTAGTCTAAAGAAAAGAAGAAATAGAGGAGATATGATAGCAGTATTCCAGTATTTGAGGAGCTGCCACAAAGAAGAGGGGGGTCACGGTTATTCACCAAAGCACCTGAGGGTAGGACAAGAAACAATGGTTGGAAACTGATCAAAGAGAGAAGCAACCTGGAATTAAGGAGAAACTTCCTGACAGTGAGGACATTTAACCAGTGGAACAGCTTGCCACCAGAAATAGTGGATGCTCCATCACTGGAGATTTTTAAGAAAAGGCTAGACGGTCACTTGTCTGAGATGGTGTATATGTGTACATTCATTCATTCATTCATTCATTCATTCATTCATTCATTCATTCATTCATTCAATGTATATTCTGTCTTTTATTCTCCAAAACATCTGAAGGCAGAGTAAGAAGCAATGGATGGAAACTAATCAAGGAGAGTACCAAACTAGAGTTAAGGAGAAATTTTCTGTCAGTGAGAACAAGTAACCAGTGGAATGGTTTGACTTCAGAAGTTGTGGGTGCTCCATCACTGGAGGTTTTTAAGAAGAGATTGGACAGCCATTTGTCTGGAATGATATAGGAGCTGCTGCTTGAGAAGGGGGTTGGACTAGAAGACCTACAAGATCTCTTCCAATTCTGTTATTCTGTTGTCTTCGTTCCTGGAATGCTTAAGGTAGCAAACCCCTTTTAAAAATATAGAAATTAAAAGAGAATCATCAAAACCATATTAAAATAAATAAATTCTAAAATCAAATCAAGGCTTAGACTCACATATGTTCTCATGGAAAATAAATATATTTCATTGTATAATTATCACTCCAGCAGTCTTCAGCCACTCTGGTTTCCCATACATTATTAAATCCCCAAAAGATATTGTAGATGAACCTCTCTCTTAGGGTCTTTTTAAGATTAGGAAAGCTATAGAATGAAGGCAATTTAATAATGAAATCATAGAAGATGTAATACTCCCTAGGCAGGTGGTAGGTTCTCTTTCTCGGACGGGGTGGGTGGGGAGCGGTGTGTGTGTGTGTGTGTGTGTGTGTGTTTAACAGAAGCTGGATGGCTATTTGCCAGGAATGCTCCAGAAATGGATTCCTGCACCAGGCAGGGAGTTAGTCTAAGATCCTTTTCAATTCTTATATTCTTACATTTTATAATAAAAACAAAAATAGCATTCTCTGCTAGAAAAAGTATGATCAAATTTTGAGAAGAAGCAACCTGAGCATCAGGCCGGTAAACGATCTATTTTGAAGAGGAACAAGCATTTCCAGGAACAGAGCTTCATTTAATTAACATCTCCAAAGCTGATCCTCGTTCTAAATGTGAACTATGTAAGAAGACTTTGCTAATTGTTCTAAAGGTCTATTTAATCTAGCTTTCAGTTCCTGGAATAGCCAGATACACAAGTGTTGAAGACAATAACGTTGTTCTACTCATCACCAGAGATGTCAGTTGCGCCAACATCCACCTGGTTTCAAGGCTATGAAGCACAGGGCAAAAAGGCCATGGAATCACGGGGGAAGGCGGAATGCAGTATCAATAGTTTTAAATTTCCTGTGAATTAAGGTGGAACTGCATCTTTACATCAACAGAGGCAATCAGCTCTTGGGGAATTGAAAGTTTACAACCATGTTCTGATTTGAGGACTCTGACGGCTGATGGTATCTGGAGATATACCATCTTGAAAGAGACACAGTGAACCCTTGATTTATATGACGGCAATGGAACTGACCTGTTTTCCACACCGATTAATGTCATATGTAGAATCATGTCATTATTCGAATGACTTAAACTGATGCTGCGGATGTCATTTGTGTAGCAATGTTAATGAGGTGAATCACCCCTGGTGAATACTATCCAATTTAGCAAGACATTCTTTAATCTCAATTAGCCTATTAAAATGATGCCAATTTTTTTTTTTTTTAGCAATTTTGAGTATTATGTGGCTAATCCCTCTTTGAAGCAGCCTGATCTGTGTGATCAAGAATTTGAAAGTTAGGCTTTGTGATAAGGAAGAGAGTATTAAGTGTGCTCTCCAGATGTGTTGAACTGAAACTCTAGTAATTCCAGCCAGGATCACCATGGGAGAAATACAGATTAGGAAATGTTGTATAGAGAGCAAGGAAGATAACCTTGATGGAAAATTACAGGAACAAAAGGAACTGAAGTATTTGTTGAGTCCAAAACAATACAATAATATTCAGAAGTGGCTCAGGGAGATGTCTCCCTAATTCACTGAAGCAAAAGGGAAAGGCAGCATAGCGTAATAAGGCTTGCAAGATTATGTTACTATAGCCAATCTTAATAAAAAATAGTTTTAGCCTTCATATAAAGTTGATTTCTCGAGACCAGATGGACGGGACCAGATGGATCACCTCAACTCTTCGGTTATACGAAACAACTGTGAATAACTACAATTGTAGGGGGGGTGGGGTAAACGAATAAACTCCATATGTTTTATAAGAGGTAAGACGTAAGACTTGTAACCGTAAGACTTGTAACCGTTTCAGTCCTATTATCTATTATTTAACTATCTTATAAATTAGCTCAGGGTTGAACTGTGAGGTCCTTGGTTGCTCCCCGAGTTTGGATGTTTTCTTGCAGACATTTCACTATCAAACTAGGCACCATCATCAGTGCTACTAAGGAGTGGGGTTTGTTCTCATTTTATATGTTAGTAGTGGCTTGCCCCATCAAGTGTTGGTGGGAATGGTCTTGGTGGCTCCTGGATTGGCTATTGTTTACTTGTTAGCTCAGACATGTCAAACACAAGGCCCGGGGGCCGGATGCGGCCCGCAAAGTGGTTTCATGTGGCCCGCAAAGCCATCCTGGAAACAGTGAGGGAACGGCCCCATCTGCCTTGGCCCTGGCCCAGTTTGGCCGGGAGCCAATGTACAATTTTGTGGTGGCCATCTATGCTGAAACACATTCAGTCTTAGCTCCACAAGGCCGTCTAGAAACAGTGAGGAACCAGCCTCTGCTGTGTCGGCCCCGCCCCCTGGGTGCATGCTGGGGAGGTGTCACCCTTTGTGAGGAATGAAGAAATGGACCATGCCTTGGCGCTTGCCCCGGTCCCACCCCCTTTGCCAGAGACCCTCAGATCTGTCCCACTCCTGCCCAGGCCCCCACAGGCCCCCTTGACACGAACGATGTAGAGCTGGCCACGCCCACCCAGTAGGCCGCACCCACCCGGCCCCCCGAGGGCAACCGCGATGCTGATGCGGCCCTCAATGAAATTGAGTTTGACGCCCCTGTGTTAGCTTGTTTGTCTGAGTTGATGGTTCCTTGATTGGGTTGTTTTCTTCTTGACTGTTGGTCTAATGTTAATTTTAGTATTAAGCTCTGGTCACCTGGGTATTGATTGCTGGTGAGGAGGTGTTTTAGTTTTGCTGTTTGCTTTTGCCTTTTTGATTGCCTCTTTTAAAGGTAGATGTTGTTTATCTCTATGTGCCTATTGAAGGCTGATTTGTCTGAGTTCAGGACTTCTGGGAATTTTCTAGCATTTTTGGACTTGTCTTGGTCTAGGATGCTCACAGTTTCCCAGTTTAAACTATGATTAAGTCTGTCCATGTGTTGTGAAATGAGGAGTTTGCATCATGTCTTCTAACTACTAGTTGGTCTTCATGGATGCGCTTTGCTAGTCTTCTGCCTGTTTGTCCTATATAGTGGTTGTTGCAGTCCTTACATTTTATGTTGTAGATGAGTCCTGTGTTTACCTCTGGGGCTGATGGGTCTTTTGGTTTACTTAGAATGTTTTGGTGGACTTTAGTTGATTTGTGTGGTATAGTGATGCCATGTGATTATAGTAGTGCAGGGGTCTTCAAACTTGGCCCTTTTATGACTTGTGGACTTCAACTCCCAGAATTCCTCAGCCAGCATGCCTGGCTGAGGAATTCTGGGAGTTGAAGTCCACAAGTCATAAAAGGGCCAAATTTGAAGACCCCTGCGGTAGTGTATTGGTGGTTTCTGAGATGTTTTTGATGTATAGCACTGTTATCTTTTTCACAGCTTGTGTTGATTGTGCTGTATTGGGTTGAATGATCAGGCACTTTTTGATAAAGTTGCGTGGATATTCATTTTGTTGAAAGTTGTTGTATAGATGATCAGCAGGATTGCTGCTGTATATTTGTGCTCATCTAAACAGTGTTCTTCACAGACAATAATTTGTTCTTCAACCAGCTCTTCCATGACATCATTCCAGACAGCTGTGTTCCTGCTCACAATGACTCCTACTAGGCATGAAAACATTGTAAATTTTTTAATTGAGTTGGAAATATCTGGTTGCAGCCTATTTGAATTGTTTGTTTCCTTATTGTTGTACAATAGTGACAGCAAAGGAAACTCTGTAGTAGCTCATTTAAGCTTCGATGACTAATAAGTTTGTAAATTTATTTTAAGCCATCCTTTCATTAATTCTCTTTCTTCCTTACTTCATATTACAATTGTTTGTGGTATTAGGGGTTTGGGTTTTTGTTTTGTTGTTGTTGCATTTTTATTGTTCTTGTACATCACTTTAGAATGAGTGGACAGAAACAGCCTAAACATTCATAATAAATAAATTATATCACTATAAGCCAATAATCACTCCTTCAAAAATAATTTCTAAGCTAGTCTAAATTTATAGTGTTTGTGCATTTGCACATATACACAACAGAAAAGGGCTGATGTCAAGCTTAATACAGATTTCAACAGCCTTGCTGGTGCAAAATATTTAGGATGTTTGATGTAGGAAATTTAGCTGGTTGGGTTCTGAAGAGTCCATCAGAACCAATGCTGATCAATCAAAGTGTGGGAGATAAAGAAATTTGAAGTGGCCCCTGAATTTTTTTTCTGCTTGTAATTTCTTCTGGAGTTTAAGACTTTACTGTATAAAAAGGTAAGAGTCTGCTATCCTTCTTATGCTAAAGATGAGTGTCCTTTTGGTAGCTAGAGGCACACAAGCTGTGTAGAACTAAAGATGTAAGAGATGGTGCCTGTGGGGTGCCGGACTACAGTGAAGCAGCAATTTCCCAAGAAGGAGAGCACATTCCAAGGAAGAGGGTGAGGCAAGAGGCAACGTAGCTTGGAGCTGGATCAGAGATGGAGAAAGAGAGTTAGGATAGCCAATCCCTAGAATCTCTCCAGTTAAATCTGTTAGAATGAGACTAATATTGGTTTAGTCTGGCAAGATTCTGTCTATTGGGTATGAGCAAATACAGAACTGAGCTTTGACTGTATGGTTCTATATTGTTCTTGGGCTGGGCCTGACAGAAAGCTGCAGAGGTGTAATGATAAACAAATGGGCAGGTGTCAACCTTGCAAGGTAGTTCAGACAACAATCACACCTAGAAGTACACATTGTAACTTCATTGTAAGGATGCATTAACAAAATCTTACAAGTTTGAAAATACATCTATTCCCCCTTACTTTACAATTCAGAGTTGTGTCTTCGACATTCGGTGAGCAAGGGATTTGTCTATCCCAAGCATGTGAAGACAGACTCTGGCGGATTGAGCGGATGAGACCTATTAAAATAGGACCAACGATCATGAAGGCAGTTTCTGCAAGCGACGTGGTACGCTGAGAGCACGGCAAGACACGAAAGATGCCCTGGAGTTGGTGACGCGGGTCGGGTAGAGCAACTGTCTCGACTTTTGTCCTGCCATTGGAACAAGATGGAATCTGGGAAGAGAGAGTGAGGCTGACTATGCGCACCTCTCCCTCACTTTAATCCAATCCACGCGCAAGTCTTGACATCTTGACTTTCATAAGATGTCAAGGTCTTCATCGAAATCGATGGACAAACAACAACAACAACAATTCAGAGAGAAAAAAAAACTTTGAAAGTCCCTTCTGATATGTTTTGCCATGCCCCCAATTCAGTGTGCAGACTCAACTGCCATTTGTCTGACCATTGTCTAGTCTGCAGCTCTTCCTTCTGCCATTTGCAGATGCCATTACAGCAGGCCACATCTCTCTGCCTGGAGGGGGGGAGGCTGCAATTTTTCATTTTCTCCAAGTTGGGATATGATTCTTTTAATGTTCATTCTACAAGTTTGGGTTGTGTCCTGCCTTAACCTGGAGGGAAATTTTGGCTTCTGTTCAGTTACTGGAGAGGCTTCAGAAGGTGCAAATCTGAAGAGAGCACGAACTACATCTAGCCTTGGGGCTATAGGTTCCCCACCCTTCCCTAAAATGGAACATTATGTGTTCTCAAAGAGTGTAACAAGGCAGCATCTTGGCATCCTCCTATTTATAGTGACTCATATGAATTATTTTTGCCATTCTTACAATTGCTTCTCTAACCTCCTGTACTCAAAGCACAGTATGCTAGTTGAATTAATTTAGGATTATAAACAAATCATGGTAGCTTATATCCTGAGGGGGAGGTATATATACTGGATTTAGAAGGCTTTGAATAGATGCTTTTGTTAATGTGGACGGCATATTTGAATGAAGAGAAAGAGGACATCAAATGCAAATAAAATATCCCTATTTAAAGAAATGCGTCAAGTTCATGTTGCCTTTTGTCCTAATTATAGCTAAATCACTACTTCTGTCTTGAGCTTTAAGCATATCCAAAACTAAAAATAATACTAATTCTTGATTTTTTTTTTAAAAAATGTTCACATTATTGAATACCTTTTAACAATGTCACAAATACTTATGCTAACATAATCTACTAGCAAACAAATATTAAGAAGAGGACATGGAAGGAGATGATAATGGAGTGCTAGGCATGTCCAATTAAGGAAAATAATTATGAGGAGAACATTATAAATGGCTGAAAATAATTGAATACGTTGTTCAATAGAACCCTTCTTCTTATCTTCTCTTTCTTCTCCATGTTTCCATTTTCTCAAATGTACCCAGTTTTTCCTTCTCCTTTGTTTAAGAAATATTACTGAATTTTTCAGAAAGACACAGAGGATTTATAAGGTATTATTAGTCATTGTTGTAAATGGAGGGAAATGCTACATAAATGGATGATTTTCAGGTAACGTGAAATGCCCAACTAATGTAACCAGTTTCCCATCTTGACCCTGCCTACTTGGGAAATGCTAAGCTCCTTTTAAAGGAATTCAAATTTAATATACTCATATGTAACAGCCAATGTATCTTCCTAGAAAATTAATCTGTCAATGATGTTTAGGCAGGAAAGGCTGTAGCATTTCACAGCCTCATGATTTTTGATAAGGCTGAAATATTTGATTTCAGGCATGAAATTTTGCAGTTTGACCCCTGCTATAGCTTCAAGTACACAAGTACACAACAGGCAGTTGGCTTCCACTGATAATGACAATTTTATGTAAGATGGTCCATTTTTTTCCCTTTTCTTTTTGTCCTGGCACATTTTCCTAAACCCCAGCTGCAACTTCAAGTATTCTGTACCACAGCTCTTCCTTCTCCAGTCTACTGTACTTTTTGATGTGGTCTGATCACATCTGGAAGGCCCCAGTTCAGGGTGCACCGTAGCCAGGTTCTCAAATCCATTTCCAGTATAAAATTGTTGTCATTTAGCCAGCCATTAGGAAGATCTGGGAGTTACTGTATCTTCCAATAGTGGGTCAAACAGAAACCAATGCAATTTTTCTCTCTCGATCTGGTGCCACGCAAGCATGCTGCAGAGCTATTTCTAATTTCCCAAGGATCATCAGTGGGACTTACAAGTATGAGAAATGGAATCTGTGGGATATGGAGTTTAGAGGCCTCTGTTAAGCAGTGGCATCACGCTCACAGAGTCACTTGACATTCTGTTGACGACAGCGTTGTTTTGATTGCATCAAACGGAATAATAAAATCATATGTTGGATTTTTTTCAAGGGTTTCTTGAAAAAAAAATATACACAGGTTTACTTTAAATGTGCACAGGAAAATGTGGATAACCAGATGCACAGCAGATGTGCACCCAACAGCCATGGCTGACTGCAGCTCCCTGCGAGCATCCCTGCGTCACTGTGTGTTTAGGGGAGATCCTCCCCTCCTTCTAAATTCAATCTATTTTTGCCACAGCAAATGTTGTCGAACCTCTGGTGCCACCACATCAAGTATGAGGTGACTCATCCTAAAGGAAAAAACAAAGAAACTCAAACAACGGTTCCATGCCATTAAAGAGATAGTGTTGTGGGAGTTTTATTTTGAATGAATCCTGGTGGCTGGAACTGTCTGGTATCCATTTTCAATTTTCAGACTGCCAGGAAATCTCATTAAAAGCAGACTTGTTGATGTAATGTAACTGCTGTTCTGTTTGGAGGGTGCTACCAATGTCATCCACTGAGTAACTGCTTACGTGCTCCACTGTTTCAGGCAGATTTATCCCAAAATTGCTGAAATCATCCATTCCACAAATAAGTGGTAAGGGCCTCCAGAGTCAGGTTACAAAAATCAAAATATTAGCTGGCACTAAAGAGATGCAGAAAACTACAACATTTTACTGTCATTTAGCAATCATCCAATTGTTTGCAACTCTGATCTGGTAGCTCTAATTAATGGGCTTTTGTAAATTTTCCCCCCTTTGATTCCTGGTGAATCTGGTCATAAAAACCAAATGCAAATGCAAGAAAAACCAAATGCACAGGTACAGTATAGTGGTACATCGCTCAGTAGTAGTAACTATGAGAGGGATCTTGGAGTCCTAGTGGATAATCACTTAAATATGAGCCAGCAATGTGCTGCAGCTGCCAAAAAAGCCAACACAGTGCTGGGCTGCATTAACAGAGGGATAGAATCAAGATCACGTGAAGTGTTAATACCACTTTACAGTGCCTTGGTAATGCCACACTTGGAACATTGCATTCAGTTTTGGTCACCATGTCATAAAAAAGATGTTGAGACTCTAGAAAGAGTATAGAGAAGAGCAACAAAGATGATCAGGGGACTGGAGGCTAAAACATATGAAGAACAGTTGCTGGCATTGGGTATGTCTAGTTTAATGAAGAGAAAGACAAGGGGTGACATGATAGCAGTGTTCTAATGTCTCAGGGGTTGCCACAAAGAAGAGGGAGTCAAGCTGTTCTCCAAAGCACCTGAGGGCAGGACAAGAAGCAGTGGATGGAAACTAATCAAGGAGAGAAGCAACCTAGAACTAACAAAATTTCCTGACAGTTAGAACAATTAATCAGTGTAACAACCTGCCTCCAGAAAGTTGTGGATGCTCCAACACTGGAAGTTTTTAAGAAGAGATTGGACAACCATTTGTCTGAAATGGTACATGGTTTCCTGCCTGAGCAGGGGGTTAGACTAGAAGATCTCCAAGGTCACTTCCGACTCTGTTATTCTATTCTATTTTATAAATGAGAGGAGCGAATGTGGGTGGTCCAACACTGGAGGTTTTTAAGAAGAGAATGGACACCCACTTATCTGGAATGATATAGGGTTTCCTGCCTGAAGGGGGGGGGGCTGGACTAGAAGACTTCCAAGGTCCCTTCCAATTGGATTATTCTGTTAAGCCACTTTTTCATCACTGCAAACAATCACTATGGGATACAGATCCCTCAACTGGCTTTATTGCTGGCAGAATTTACATACATACAAATGTTATCATTAAATTTGCATTCCAGGAAATAATAGAGACAAATAGGGTTATATAACTTTAGAAGCAGATAGGGGTTTGGATAGACTTGTGTACCTCATGTATTCAGAACAATAGTTGATCTGTGTAGACCTCTTATGTAGCATGTTTATCATTTTTGACAAGTGAGGTCAGCTCCAACTCATAGGCGAGTGACTGCTGTGTATCAAATGTGAGCTCTTTAGCATTAGATCCTCCCATGCTATGTAACATTTGACAGCAAGGTATCTCCAATATTTTCAATTTTTGGTGAGTACGTTAGTGTCTTCCATGTGATGTTTAAAGACTTTAAGTCATCTATTAACGTTCTTCACCATGTACTTTGAGGGGGTCCTCTTAGTTGTTTGGCATCGGGGGGGGACCCATCTCATTGCCATCTTGGGAATTCAATTACTCTCCGTTCGGCGTATATGACCTGCAAGTTGGAATCTTCTGCATGCGATGTAATTTGTAGGAGAAACTCTTTTGGAGCAATTCTTCATTAGTAACATGGTCAAAATAGTGAATCTTTGGGATTCGACAAAAGCATCTTTGTTGAAAGACGTTGAGTCTCTTGTTAATACATGTGAGTTCTATTGGCAATAAAATAAACATTCACATTTTTCTATAAAGAGCTAAAGCCGAGTCTCCTTTGCACGAAACATACAATTTCCATCTGTACCTTGTTTTGGTAATGGCCTGTTCTACTATCAAGGTGCTTCTTTCAGACCAGGTGAGAACGGCTTTTCCAAGAGAAACAGATAGTAAGGCCTTTGAAGGGTCTTTTCTTGGTATATATCTAAGCCTCCTTTTGGAAACAGAACCTGCACAGCTCTAATATATTGCAAGCCCCCTTTCAAAAGAGGGAAGTTATGGGTTTTGGAGAAGCAACAACTTGCACTTTCCGTATTAATTATAAGGATTCTTCCCCCCCCCCAATAAGGTAGATAGGCTTACTTCTAAATTAGGGCTTTTCAACCAGTGGTACGGGTACCACCTGTGGTACATTGGCACCTTGCAGGTGTACGTGACCATCCTAGAAAAGTGGTAGCGGGGGAGGGGAATGAGCTGAACTGGTGGCAGCACCGCACAAACCTGAGCGAGAGATGGCTGGAGCTGCAGGGCTGTCAGGGCTCAGCGGAAGCGCCAGGATCAGCGCTTCTTCAGGACTGTCAGGGCTCAGTGGAAGCGCCAGGATCAGCACCAGGATCCAGCTGGAGCTCAGCACTGATCCTGGCACTTCTGCTGAGCCCAGAAGAAGTGCCGATCAGCTGGAATGTTGCAGCATCTCCAGGGTCTTGTGATTTACATTCAGATGCTTGGCAACTGATTCATATTGATGACGGTCACAGTGTCCCAGGGTCATGTGAAGTGACCAAAACCTGCTGCAACCACCCAGCAGACGAGGGGAATAAAAACCAAACACCCCCCCACCCCACCCCCGCTGCCAATCCTCAACAGAAATGCTCACAACAATGAAAACCTCGGACAGGAGGAAGAGTGCCGCCGGGTGGGCAGGCAGGTGTCTTGCTCGGTTATGGCTTGGGGGGCACTTTTTTCAGTGCCATTGTAATTTCGAACAGTCACTAAGCGAACTGTTGTAAGTCGAGGACTACCTGTACTTTATCACTTTTTTCCTTTTTTTTTTTTTTGGTCGTCAAGTTTTTGACACCTTGCTAGGCGACTGGTGGTACTCGGATGTTGCCATATCCTAAAAGTGGTACAATGGGTGAAAAGGTTGAAAAGCCCTGTTCTAAATAACAATTTAAAAGACAACGTTTTGCAGCATGAATGATCTGGGTTTTACAGAGAGGAAGCTGGCAAAGTTTCTTAGCGTGAGTTCTCTCCTAACATTATAATAAACGGTAGCTATATTACAGTCTGCTATGGAGCAGCTGTGGGATACTTAACATTTTCATCACTTGAAATCCTCCTGGGATATAGTTATTTGATGACGTTGCAGGCAATTAAAATTATATTTCAATTTCTGATAATGACCTACATTGACATTGTCCTGGGTTATTATTACTAATATTACCAGTAATTATTATTGTCAATGTTGTTGATTTTGAGCCTGTTTTCCAAGATAAAAATCCTCAAAAGCAGACTAGATTAGAAGGTAGCTGGATCATAACAATCAAGGGTGTTTCAAATAGCTTGGAGTATAATGGCTGCTCAGCAGGACCCCCGTGAAAGAGATGGGATACCACTGTATGCATGGAAGCCTTTTGATTGGATTGGACCAAGATCTGTCTCCTAACCTTGAAATATCAAGGTCTACAAAGCATTCTCTGCGTGAAAGAAAAAAAAATGCAACAAAACTGAAGACAAGGTTAAATACGAGTTTCTGACAGTGTAGCTAAAGGATGCATATAGGAAGCTCTATTTTGCTGTACTCTTGAATCATAGAACTGGGAAACTGAAGGGCCCAGAAGGATCATCCAGTACAATCCTTTTCAATGTACAGGAAAGTCATCCTTAAGAAGTGGCTGTCCAATCTCTTCTTAAAACCTATTGTTGGAAGAAAAGTCTTCATCGTGGCTCAACCAAGCTGAGAATAAAGATGGCAACTACTTTGGGAAGAAGGTTGTAGTTTATTGAAGAGGGGAGCCAGACAGGAAGATGGTTCTGGCAGCAAGAGAAGTGAAAAAAGGGCTGAGCACATGTAGGAAGTAGGTTTTTTATACCCTCTGGAGCCTTTTGTTTGGGGTTATTTCCTGTTCCTGTTTTGAGGCTATTTCCTGTGTCATGTATTCTGACCTGAGTTTGGGTGTGCCCTTTGGCCTTTGTGAGTTAATCCTACCATGTCCTGTCCCAGGTGGGGTATGCAGATTTTAGGTCTTCGTCTTCCTAATCTCCTAACTCCAACTTTCCTGATGGTTTACATCTGCATTTGTACAGGGCTGGTTTCTGCTTGAGGGAGGCAGACTTGGGGCTATTAAGAAAAACTGGGCATGCTTTTCTGTCTCTTTAAGTTCCTTGGAAGAAATATATTTTTCTGTCCTTTTTAATATTTCCTTCTCTGGGGTGGGGGGAGCTGACTTCGCATACTATCAAAGATGGAGAGCCCACAACTTCCAAAGGAAGCTTGGACAGCATGAACAGATCTTAAGTGTCGGGAAGTTTTCTTTATATTCCAACAAGCAAAATCAATGGGGAAAGATGGACCCGCTTAACAACCACGTGACTCACTTAACCATGGCAATGATTCACTTAACAACCATAACCAAAAAAAGGTCATAAAATCGGTCAGAACTCACATAGCAACTGTCTTGCTTAGCAATGGAAATTCTGGTCCCCGTTGTGCTTCTGAAGTCGAGGACTACCCGTATAAAGAAATGCAAAGAAATTCACCTTGAAAACGGAAACCTTTCCTGCTAAACGGACAGCATTATTCATTATTCTCTTATATCAGACATGTCAAACACAAGGCCCAGGGGCCGGATGCGGCTCGCAAAGTGGTTTCATGTGGCCCATGAAGCCATCCTGGAAACAGTGAGGGAACGGCCCCCTGCTGCCTTGGCCCTGGCCCAGGCTGGCCGGCAGCCAATGTACAATTTTGTGATGGCCATCTATGCTGAAACACATTCAGTCTTAGCTCCACAAGGCCGTCTGGAAACAGCGAGGAACCAGCCCCTGCTGCATTGGCCCCGCCCCCTGGGTGCATGCTGGGGAGGTGTCACCCTTTGTGAGGAATGAAGAAATGGACCATGCCTTGGCGCTTGCCCCGGTCCCACCCCCTTCTACCAGAGACCCTCAGATCTGTCCCACTCCTGCCCAGGCCCCCTTGACGCGAACGATGTAGAGCTGGCCATGCCCACCCAGTAGGCCACACCCACTCCACCCACACCCACCCAGTAGGCCGCACCCACCCTGGCCACACTCACCCGGCCCCCCAAGGGCAACCGCAATGCTGATGCGGCCCTCAATGAAATTGAGTTTGACACCCCTGCCTTATATAGTATTTATGGCCTTGTATCAAATGAAATTGTCCAGATTGATATGTGGAATTTTGCAGCCTTCTTGGGATTTTCCGAATGGCAGTAAATAATGGCTGGGGAGAGGCTTTCCCCTGCGGTCAAGAGGAGCTTTGCCTGAATCGGACTCGGGGGGAAAAGCAAATGAATCTCTCCTCGGCAGCGTCTCTACAAATTAGTCATCTAGGAACGAACGAGCCAGAAGCAGGCCGGAATCTGCTGGTTCCTTTTGCTGATGAGGCCCCAAGACAGAGCTCTGAATTATGTCAGCACGGAGCTAGTGTAACAAATTTGCCTGCCTTTTAGAAATCGTTAAAGAATTGTCCTTCCACCCCTTTTCTTCTTTGGCTGGCGTGAGTCAGCGCACGTTTGAAGTGCTGTTTTGCCTGCAGCATCGAAACAATACGACCGAGACCCCTCCTCTCCCACCTTTAAGACGGCGTTCTTCCTTTTCTAATTTGCCTCTTTTGTCTTTCTTCTCCTCTTCAGAATTTCCTGAGACTGCCCAGATCTCTTGAGGGACATGAAAGTTGTAGCTTTATTTGTCTAACTTGTATGGACGGTTTATAATCTTTTTTTTTTTAACTGCAATGGAAGCCAACGGAGCAATGGACTCAACATTTGCTTTTGCTTGTGGGCTGAAAGTCGACGTAACTGTAGACTGGCTGATGGGGAGGAGAAAGAAGAGAAGGGAAACTTCTGGGGCAGATCCTGAATTAGGGCAATGCATTTTGAAATTTATCAATTAGAGGACAAGAGGAAGGCGGAGGAAGAGGGAAGAGTAGCAAATCGTTTATCTTTGCCTTCCCTATTACCTATTTTGGAGAAAAGCTGAAGAACCAAAGAGCTTCCTTATGAAACACATCAAAAATTTCATTTCCTACTGAGTGGGATGGATGCAAAACAGGTGATGTGGGATCTCGATATAGTTTACTTGCTCTTCAGTGTCTTATTGGGTATTTCTAGAGACAGAAAGAAGCATTTTCTGGCATTTTCTATCCCAGAAAAAAAATAATTATGGCTTTGTATAGTGAGAGTCAGTGGATAAAATGGACAGCTTTAGGTGCCTGGTACACATAACACAATCAGATTGGGCTTTGGAGTCACACTTTTTCTAGGTATCCTGCCTAACTGAAGTGTTGCTCAGAGAATGAGGCCAGTGATTATCAAGATAGCCTGGAATGGGCAGAGCTGAAATACTTTAGGTCCCTTTAGGTTTTGAAAAGGGCTATAGGGATAATAATAATAATAATAATAATAATAATAATAATAATGATGATGATGATGATGATGATGATGATGATGATGATGATGATGATGATGATGATGATGATGATGATGATGATGATGATGATGATAGTAAAGTTGGAAGGGACCTTGGAGGTCATCTAGTCCAACCCCCCCTGCTCAGGCAGGAAACCCTATATCATTTCGAAAAATGTCTGTCCAGCCTCTTCTTAAAAACCTCCAATGTTGGAGCATTCACCGCTTCTGGAGGCAGGTTGTTCCACTGGTTAATTGTTCTAACTGTCAGGAAGTTTCTCCTTAGTTCTTGGTTGCTTCTCTCCTTGATTAGTTTCCACCCATTGCTTCTTGTCCTGCCTTCAGGCGCTTTGGAGAATAGCTTGACTCCCTCTTCTTTGTGGCAGCCCCTGAGATATTGGAACACTGCTATCATGTCCCCCCTCGTCCTTCTCTTCATTAAGCTAGACATACCCAATTCCAGCAGCCGTTCCTTATATGCTTTAGCCTCCAGTCTCCTAATCATCTTTGTTGCTCTCCTCTGTACTTCTAGAGTCTCAACATCTTTTTTACATCGCGGTGACCAAAACTGGATGCAGTATTCCAAGTGTGGCCTTACCAAGGCATTGTAAAGTGGTATTAACACTTCACGTGATCTTGATTCTATCCCTCTGTTGATGCAGCCTAGCACTGTGTTGGCCTTTTTGGCAGCTGCAGCACACTGCTGGCTCATATTTAGGTGATTGTCCACTAGGACTCCGAGGTCCCTCTCACAGTTTGTTCTATAAGCCCATTCCTCCCCTAAGGGGGAAAGAACCTTATTGATGTGGCTTGAGAAGCTAAGCTTTCCAAGTCTTTAAGTATCTCTTGTACCTTCCAAAATGCAACACTTCAATATGCTGGGCAAGTGAGTCTAGGCTCTAGGGTTTCCAGGAAAGTCCTAGATTGCAGATGGCCCCTTTTTAAATTTCCTAACTATGGCTGGAAGCAAAGAAAGACATAAGCGTTAAAAAAAAAAAATCAGAGTTGAGTAGGCTCTTAGAGAACATCTAATTCAAAGCCTGGCTCAGTGCAGAATCCATTATGCATTTCTGACACATGGTGTTTCCATCTTTGTATGAAGATCTCTAGCAAAGGAGAACTCACCACTTTGTGTGGTGTTCATTCTTTTGGCTAAATAAGTCGGGAAATTCCAACGTAATGCCTCCTTCCTGTATTTTTAACCTTTTTTGTTTGTTTTTTTGTCCTTCCTCTTGAAGCAATGGAGAATAAGTCTACTTCAACGTCAACAGCTTAAGATCATCCCCAAAGGTGCTTTTTTCAAAAGGCACTTTTTTGGGTGTTTTTTTTCCTTTGAAAATATTTTGTTCCCATCCAAGAAGCTTCTTCAGTTCTAGCTAATTGGTGGAGAATGGGAAGATCATTGCTAGCCCTCTGAGAGTTGGTCCTTAGCACTTTGAGAGTAGTTGAGGATTTATGTGTATCCTCAGAGCCACCTGAATCAGAGTGCAAATTGGTGTGGAACCTGCTCGGGACTGCTGAAAGGACTGTGTTGTAAATAGGAGATAGGTCAGTGGGGGCGAACCTATGGCACACGTGCCAGAGGTGGCACTCAGGGCCCTCTCTGTGGGCATGCACGCCATCGCCCAAGCCCTGCCTCCCCCCGCAGTCCCCTTCTCATCAGCAGCCCCCCCGGAGGAAAGCCGCCCCTGGGTGTGGAGCAGTGCAGCCAAGCACATGGCAGCTGGGCAGCAGGGACAAGACTCCATCTTTGTGCCCCCTCACGCGCAGATGATGCGGGGCACAGGTGGAGGGCTTGGCCACCATGGCACTGCAGGGCCGCCTGAGCGATCTGTGGCGGGCCGTGGAGGTGGGTGGCTCGGCAGGTGGGGCGGGGTGAGGGTAGAGCGGGCAGGGCGGAGCAATGGGGGTAGGGCGGTTTTGGGGCACTCGGTCTCTAAAAGATTCGCCATCACTGAGATAGGTGGTATCTTATCCTTCCTGCTCTGTTGAGAAAAAACCCCCAAGAAAGTCCAGTTGCCTTTTGAAAAAAGCACCATGGAACACCATGACCTGGGTGATTGAGACTCTCCGTAGACAATAGCTGAAGATATCTAAACCCTTCTAGCTTATCTCCCCTCAGTCATATCTTCTGTAGGATAAACGTACCTAGGTCCTTTCACTGTTCTTCCTAGGACTTGGTTTCTAGATCCCTCACCTTCTTGGTGTCTGTCCTCTGATCTTTCTCTGAACTTGTCACTGTCCTTTTGGAGCTGTGCCCAGAACAGGACACAATTGTGCTGAAGTCTGATACTTTGTGTTGCCGCCTGTCTTACTGTAATGAAGTAAAATGATAAACAAAGTTGGATGGTACAGGAAGCCTAATAAACATTAAAGAAGATACCAGCCAACATGACACTTCCCATGAATTAATATATCTGAAGAATGTTAAGCCCAGGAAACTAGTATATAAAAGGTAGAGGCAGAAGAAGCCATAAAAGTTTTTATCCATACAGGAGAAAATCTTTTTTTTCAAGCTTGCTTTACCATTGAAAGCTTTTATGTCAAGAAATTGTGATGGGAGCCCAAGGGTCACACATCATAAAGCACCTGAGACTTCTTCAAATTTGCTCTTGGAAGTGGTGAAGGTCTTTTGGCCCAAATAGCCAAGTACTTATTTTCTAACTGACAACGGCTCTGTCTGGGTCACCTTTGCAGTTGAGTTGTTTCACATCAGAGGCACATTCAGACTTTCTTTCTCCTCCAGAATACTTTTTAAAAAAAGAATCTGAATGAGGGAAATAGAAATTGAATAAGTTAGAACTATAATAGAATAACAGAGTTGGAAGGGACCTTGGAGGTCTTCTAGTTCAACCCCCTGCTCAAGCAGGAAACTCTATACCGTTTCAGATAAATGATTGTCCAATCTCTTAAAAACCTCCGGTGTTGGAGCACCCACAACTTCTGGAGGCAAGTTATTCCACTGATTAATTGTTCTCATTGTCAGAAAAGTTCTCCTTAGTTCTAGGTTGCTTCTGTCCTTGATTAGTTTCCATCCATTGCTTCTTGTTCTGCATTCAGATGATTTGGAAAATAGGTTGACCCCCTCTTCTTTGTGGCAACCCCTGAGATATTAGAACATTGTTATAATATCACTCCCCTGGTCTCTCTTTTCATACTGAAAGACTTCTTGATTTGTGAGGTTTGTTGAGCTGGGAAACAGTCCCTTAATAGGATAATGAGGTGTGCAGAAATAGCAATTAGGTCTGAGGCACATTGGGTCACATATCATTCCTGGATTATATGGAAATTTTGCATAGCATACCCATGAATTTTTATGATTAGAAGATTTTTTTCAATGCAAGCAATAACAACTGTAGGTTGCTGGATTTTCTTTTGTCTCATGATTCTATACTATTGGTTGTTAGAATTAATGTCAAGACCATTAGGTAGACTACATCAAGAAATCAGCTCCATGGGAACGCTAAAACTACTTTTATTTAAATTTGCTATAAGAAGAGAATCATGGGAGTATGATTGCCCCTCCTCTTGTCCTTATTGTTCAATGAATTAGGGAGGTGTCTGAACTTCTTCTGATAATTACGTGTCTATTGTAGAATTAAAATGTATTTCATTCCCCATCATCCTGAGGACAGATCTTGCCTATCACCACCAAGGTCATCTTCCTTGCTCTCTACATTTGTGGACCCTTTGACAATAATCTAGAAGAAGACTTATTTATTAAAACAGCTCAACTTCTTTTAAGTTTCCATGAGGGCCTAAACAAATTGTCCCTGTTACATACGTAGTCATAGTAACATTAATGAATCATTCCTTAAAGTAGGGGTCCTCAACCCCAAGCTGTGGCCCACTACTGGCTGTGGCCCATTGGGAACCGGGCTGTGGCCCATTGGGAACCAGGCTGTGGCCCATTGGGAACCAGGTTGCGGCCCATTGGGAACTGAGCCACTGAACCAGCAGGTGAGCGCACGAAGCTTCATTTGTGCATGCAAGGGATTTAGGTTTTGCACATGAAACCATTTCCCCTCCCCCTGTTGTCACCACTCATCTGCAGAACTGAAAAGGTTGGGGGGGGCTGCCTTAAAGCAACAGCATTTGTCAGTCATTCTTATATAGATGCCTGAGAAAAGACGGGTTTTTTTAAATGAATAGCAAAGAAGTGTTGTGGCCTCATGAGGTCTGAAGCATGTCTTCCAAAACTTTTTTTTTTAATAAGGCATAACTCCACTGACTAGGATATACAAGCAAAATGTAAAACAGGTGAAAGGAGAACTTGAGTAATGATAAACTCCTAATATATGCAGGGCATTACTCTATGGAACTATTTATAGTGATAACTGGAGGCTTTATGGAAGAAGCTGAGATGCTTCCAGCTCTTGTTACTTGGTCTACTTTCAAGTAGAGATGTCAAAGATTGAATCTAAGACCTTCTACAAGGAAGTTTTGCCACAAAGTTTTGATCCATCCTTGCCTCTGGAAATCCAAGCCATATAACATTAGGGTCAGTGTATATTTTATTAGTTTATCAAAATATAAAATACAGAAATACAAAGAAAAATGGGAAAATAGGGGAGGAAAAGGAAAAAGAAAAGCATTGACTTCTCACTCTTTTTGATGCAGTAGAATAAGGTTATATTGGTACAGTACATACCAGTCATTTCTATAACAAAAAAAAAAATCTATCTAATCAGCAAAACCTGAATTCAGAGTTTCATTTTTTTTCCAGCCAAAGTCCAAAGTCCAAAAGTGATTTTCAAGTAGAAACAAAATTGTGTTCTTTTCTTTAACCAAAGCAGTCAATTTAGCCATCTCTGCTAACTCCATCAACTGCTGCAGCTATTCATCCATTGTGGGAATTAAAGTGTCCTTCCATTTTTGTGCATGGCGTATTCTTGCTGCTGTCAATATATATAACATTGAAGTTCCATTTTTTTTCAAGTTCTTTATGCATTAAGCCCAACTAATCTAAAATTATGAATACATTCTGCTTCCATCTATCATGAAGTCCCATTATAGTGTAATGCAGACATGACAAACACAAGGCCCGGGGGCCGGATGCGGCCCGTGAAGTGGTTTCATGTGGCCCGTGAAGCCATCCTGGAAACAGTGAGGGAACAGCCCCCTCTGTCTTGGCTCTGGCCCAGGCCAGCTGGGAGCCAATGTACAATTTTGTGGTGGTCATCTATGCTGAAACACATTCAGTCTTAGCTCCATAAGCCCCCCCCCCCGCATGGCCTGAGAGGAACAGTGAGGCTCCTCCAGTGGACCCTGCCTTGGCGCTTGCCCCGGTCCCAGCCCCTTCTGCCAGAGACCCTCAGATCTGTCCCACTCCTGCCCAGGCCCCCACAGGCACCCTTGACACGAATGATGTAGAGCTGGCCACACCCACCCAGTAGGCCACACCCACTCCATCCACACCCACCCAGTAGGCCGCACCTACCCTGGCCAAACCCACCCGGCCCCCTGAGGGCAACCGCAATGCTGATGCGGCCCTCAATGAAATTGAGTTTGACACCCCTGCTGTAATGGAATGGCGAAAACTAGTTTGTGTAGATTAAAACAAGCTCATCTAACTTCTGCTTTGGCTTGATTCTCCATTTCTTCTTCCATGTCAGACTGTGCAAAGCTGTCCTCTCTGGTTCCTGAAGCATGCAGAAAAAATGCTGAGCTTTGAAAAGAGCAGATATCTAACCCCTTTCACCATCTGCCCATGTTGCAGGCTAATTTGAGATGAGGACAGACACAAACGGGGCAGTTCCGTTTCTACAGCAAACATTATTAGCAAGGAAAGAGTTGGTGGGTTGGTAGGCACAGATATTACCTGTGCCTGCAGCACATCCATCAAATAATTCCCCTTAAAAGATTGTTAAGTAGCAAGTGCTTGGTGGCAGAAGAAATCAAGGAAGGCTCCAGGCAAGAAGAAATACTTTGAATAACTGGATAGATTAAGCTGAAACAAGTAATTCGCTTCATGTTTCAATTCAGTATCATTCCGATCGGAGTCAGTGAACAGAATGGGAGCACCACCTGCTATAATACTGACACAGCTAAGCAGCTGTTTGCCACTCATCCATCCCTTGGATTGGACACCAGTGAGTCCTAAAGAAGAGATAATCTTTCATATTATGTTCTTTTTTTAATTGGGAGCCATAGCAGGAACTACAGAGGGTGCAAGACTCTCCAAGTTCGCAATCACTTACTAAATTATTCCCGTAGCATGAGAGGGTGGATCTATCTACAGTTCTGTCCTGCTTTTCAAGAGTATACTTTGCAGCATTTTTCTGGAAGTATGGAATAAGGGAAAGATTTCCATCAACAGGAGTTCCTGCCTCTTCCTCTTCCTCCTCCTCCTCCTCCTCCTCCTCCAAAACTACAGAATGGGATAAAAGGCAGCTAAAAGGGGGGGGGAGAGAGAGAGATCCCTAGAGATAAAAAACAGGTAGAGGACTTAATATCTACTTTATCTCGATATATCAAAAGGGCATACAAATATCAAGAGCCACTAGAAATGATATTTAGGACTGACTGGCCTATAGCTTTAACCTTTGATGTACTGTACATCAGGGCAGCAGAATAGAGACGGAAAGTAGGGACCAAATGATCCCCTCCTACCTTCCAGGAGATCAGGAAGGAAACAATTGGTTGAGTAGGGAAGATGCATCCAACCCAAAAATATAACTTTCAGCTATGAGGAAGCTTCTGCTCCCATTAACATTTGAATAAACGAACACAATCCAACCCTGTTCCATCAGACTCAGTTCCATAGGTCTTTGTAAAAAATGTATCTCAGGAACTGACCCCCCCCCATTATAATTTTTTTTACTACCACTAAGCACACATGCTGACACAAATCCGACCACTGGATGATTTAGGTTCAAATGTCAAAGCCACAAAAGAAAGTAATGGAGCCATTTTGTCATCCAGACCATGAAAAATCCACCTGTCTTGACTTTGCTTGTCAGAAGGTTGCAAAAAGCGATCACTTGACCCCGTGATGCTGCATATGAATGCACTATTTTAAAAGAGATCATAAATATGTGCCAGTTGCCCAGCAACTGAATTTTGATCAGGTGACTATGGGGATGCTGCAACAGCTATAAGTGTGAACAATGGTCATAAATCACTTTTTTCAGTGCTGTTGTAACTTTGAATGTTCACTAAATGAATGATTGTAAGATAAGGACTATCTGTAATCAGGGATACCCCCTGTTGTCCTACAGGATTGTTTGATTATGAACTAGTGAGTAGGACTGATAGATCTCCATCAAAAGTTGAAAAGCACAAGGGGCAGAAAATCTAACAAGCAATTTGTAGCTGGTTTGCACAATGTTTTTAGACAGATATTCCATATATCATCTTAAGAAAAAAACTCAGATCCTGAATTTATTTTTTATCTTTGTTAATTGTATCTTCAAGCTTTATAGAGACAGATTTACAGCTCTGGAAGCTACAGAAGGTTTGAAGTGAACTTGGGGTCTAATATGAAGAGTGTTTACTTGAACTCTTTGAGAGTTAATGATTCATTCAACTAAAATGTTCTTAACAAGATTTTGCATCTCCTGCTGATGATGGATGAACAAATCATAACGCGTGAAAAAACATTCTTATTAGAGTTTATTGGTTCTTTCTTTGATGCTGCTAAAAGCTGAGAGCCATGATATGTTTTTATTTCTCTTTTTTTTTAACAAATCAAATCCGCCAAGTGTGGAATCACTGTCAGTAAAGATTTAAGTCAATTTTCTCTGTTGTCAGGAGAAAATGGGAGAAAATATAATAATAACAATAACAATAATAATAATAAAGTTGGAAGGGACCTTGGAGGTCATCTAGTCCAACCCCCTGCTCAGGCAGGAAACCCTATACCATTTCAGACAAATGGCTGTCCGGTCTCTTCTTAAAAACTTCCAGTGTTGGAGCATTCACCGCTTCTGGAGGCAGGTTGTTCCATTGGTTAATTGTTCTAACTGTCAGGAGGTTTCTCCTTAGTTCTAGGTTGCTTCTGTCCTTGATTAGTTTCCACCCGTTGCTTCTTGTCCTGCCTCCAGGCGCTTTGGAAAATAGCTTGACTCCCTCTTCTTTGTGGCAGCCCCTGAGATATTGGAACACTGCTATCATGTCCCCCCTCGTCCTTCTCTTCGTTAAACTAGACATACCCAATTCCAGCAGCCGTTCCTTATATGTTTTAGCCTCCAGTCCCCTAATCATCTTTGTTGCTCTTCTCTGTACTCTTTCTAGAGTCTCAACATCTTTTTTACATCGCGGTGACCAAAACTGGATGCAGTATTCCAAGTGTGGACTTACCAAGGCATTATAAAGTGGTATTAACACTTCACGTGATCTTGATTCTATCCCTCTGTTAATGCAGCCTAGCACTGTGTTGGCCTTTTTGGCAGCTGCAGCACACGGCTGGCTCATATTTAGGTGATTGTCCACTAGGACTCCGAGGTCCCTCTCACAGTTACTACTATTGAGCAAGGTGCCACCTATGCTGTACTTGTGCATTTGGTTTT
>NW_015387453.1:80074-104090 GCF_001527695.2 Protobothrops mucrosquamatus | reverse complement strand
TAACAGCCTTATAAAACAACAGTACAATAAATATCCATATTAAAACCAAATTAAAAGAAAATATTCGTAAAGGCCAATCGTTAAAATTACCCTTAAAATTACCCTTAAAAACCCCACTAAAATTCCCTAGGCCAAACCCGCTTGTTGAAAAAGCCATGTCTTTAGGGCGCGGCGGAAGGAGGGGAGATCCGGGATCACCTGGATCTCTGGGGGTAGTTCGTTCTAGAGGGTGGGGGCTCAATCCTAAAATTCCCAGATTTTAAATATTTTAAGCCTAGTCTTTGGACTGCATGACTACCATTATTGAGTGTAATATAATCTCTTCAATATTATTTAAAAATTAGAGTACTATAGAAAATATGTTTGGTGCAAAATAACTGCTTTGGACAGGGGGGAATGAAATGCTCCCTAAAATCATCTTTAATTTTTTGGGGTAGGGAAAGTGTTGATTGCATCTTTTTTTAAAAATTACTTTTTATTAAAAGTTTTAATAATATTAAAAAAAATTAAACCATCCAAAATCCAAGAGAAACAAAAGAATAGAAAAAAAGGAAAGGAAAAAGTGCAGACAGAAAAGAAAAAAAGGAAAGACTATTTAAAGAAGTCACTTCTGATGCTCTTTATAAAAAAAAGCGCAAGCAAATTTAGTATTGGTCTATCCCCTTTGATATGACATTACATAAATTGCTTCTTCCCATATCTCAAGCCTTATCCATCAACCATTCCCCAAATTGTTAATGTTTCTGTCCAGGATTAGCAAAAAGTCCATAAAAGGTTCTTAGAATATTATAAATGAATTTCTTGTTTTTACCCTAATCAGGCAGGTCAGTTTCATGCTCATTTCTTTTGCTCCCATCATTCTTAATCTTTGCTTCATTAAGATGCTGTCATAAGATCTGATCTCCATCCAAATTTTCTTGGGAATTTCTTCCTCGCTTTAACAGCTCTCTTTTGTAAATTCAGTAATGGATCATTACCCAGGTCATTTTTCATCTCTTGGCTTATCATTTATATTCCCACTTGTTTTCATCTCTGTGTTATAGCTCACAAATCCTATTTTATTTTCTAGTATTCAAATTATTCTCCTTTGCCTCTTGCATTTTTTCTTTAAGATCTCTTTTAAATAGTGTATTCATACGAGGGCAATTCAGAAATAAACCTCCATTTGGTTATCAATGAGAGACACTCACAGATACAGAACTTTTATTATACACATTAGAAAACTACAACATTACATTACTTTTTGACATAATTGCCATTCAAATTGAGGCACTTGTCATAACGTCTTACAAGGTTTGAAATTCCTTAGTAGTAGTCGCTCAGCGCCAAATCTGGGCTATGGGGTGTGTGTGTGATCAAAAACATCCCAATGGAACTGCTTCAAAAGTTCTTGGGTGTTTCTAGCGGTGTGCAGGCGAGCATTATCGTGAACAAACAACACACCGGAAGTCAGTGTGTCCCGACGCTTGTTATGGATGGTTCGTCTGAATTTTCATAATGTTTCACAGTAGACTTCTGAATTGATGGTCGAACCACACTCCATGAACTTCACTAGCAGTACTCCTTTGGCATCTTCACATTTGGCGGGATTTTCTATGGCACCATTTCTGGTGTGTTGGTTCACAATAATGCTCACCTGCACACCGCTAGACGCACCCAAGAACTTTTCAAGCAGTTCCGTTGGGATGTTTTTGATCACCGCCCCCCCATAGCCCAGATTTGGCGCCGAGCGACTATTACTAAGGAATTTCAAACCTTGTAAGAGGTTATGACAAGTGCCTCAATTTGAATAGCGATTATGTCGAAAAGTAATGTAATGTTGTAGTTTTCTAATGTGTATAATAAAAGTTCTGTATCTGCGAGTATCTGTGATTGATAACCAAACGGAGGTTTATTTTCGAATTGCCCTCGTATAAGCAAATATAGTTACTGTTCTTGTAGCTGTAAGCTTCTTTCTCCTTCAAATATCCTTTGAAATGTCTCCAGCGGAATACCTTTATGTGTCATTGTTGCAAATTTCATTGCCAGTCATCAAATTCCAAAGGCAAAAATGTAAATCAAGGACCCCCCTTTAGATGCAACTCATCTTCCTCGTAGCTAGCAGAAGCACGGTGTAAATGAGGCAACCAGTATGTGAACATAGGCCTAATTCATACTTTATTTATTTATGTGATTAAAATTATGTAGTTGCCTATTTCACAAGCTGTCTCTCAGCAGCATACAATGAAACAGTTAAAAACAAAGCTAAAACAACAATTGAAAACAAACACAAAAACAAATAAGACTATGGAGAATGAATTAGCATTCTGTGTTCAATGGAACCATCTCATGGGCTTCAAATTTCCATGGGATCCTCAGGCCTGCTTGAAAAACCATGTTTTAAGGCTTGCCTCTTCAGTCCCATCAGATAACATTCTTTAGCAGAAGTGATCCCTAATATTCTCCTCCTGCTAGACCTGATGGGATGGGTAGATGTAATTGGGAAGAGGTGGTCCCTCAAATAACCTGCCCCCATGCTATGTCAAAAGCAGGATCTTAAAGAATCAAAAAGCAAGCCGGCAACCAATGCAGCTTGCAGAAATGTAACATGTATTGTTCTAGTAACACTCATAACTGCCAGTACTGCTGCATTAGAATCAAAGGTTCTAGATGCTCTTCAAGGGCAGCCACATATAAAGTGTGTCCCAGTAGTCTACTCTTGAGATCATCAGGGCATGAGTAACTGTGAGTAGGGCCTCATGAACCAGAAATGGATGCAACTGGCCCACCACACATATATAGTATAAATGTGGAAGAACTGAAATTTTGTTGACCCAAAGTTGGCTTGGCATATGATTTTGCTCCGTTTTTTAAGAGTAGAGTGCAATATCCATTCTAAAAGTCATCCTACTAACAATGCCATAAGTTGACACTGTAATGAAATTTTCTGTAGATAGCCAAGCCACGTGCTATTAAAGCATTCTTCCCTGCTGATACACTACCCAGTGGAACTTTGAACTGATGTAAACCTCAACAAGACAATTATAGTCAAGTTTGGAATGTGATGCAGAATAAATTCAGCCCAAAGGGGCAGAGAACAAGCTAGAATTTTTGTTTAAAAAAAAATACTTATATCCCCCCCCCCACCTTCTTGATGATTCAGATTCTCCAAGCTGCTCTAAAGGCGAAATGAACTGGCCCTTGAAATAGTGTTCTGCTTGAAAATTAATAGTGGCTTAGAGTAATCAATTACAGTCGCAATTTGTCTCATACTTTTTTCCTGGCAATTCTTTTAGACTCCAAACATATGGCAATGACATCCACAAACTAATTATAATTTAACTGATTTGTGAATGGCTGCCAAAGTCACTAGAAATAAGGCAATGTTTAAGCAAACAAGAGCTCTTTTTTTGGCAATGATATATACAGTGTATGTGTGTGTGTGTTGTTTTCTTAAATGCCAGCTTGAAATGTGCCTTTGACTTTTATAACTGCAAGTATCACAAAATGTGGAGAGGCAAGTCATCCAGGAGATTCTTGTGGTTTTCAAAGATAGTGCTACAGCAATACCAGAATGTGAAACCTAGTTTGTGAAGCTGAATTCTAGATAAGGGATGAGATAATAGTAATAATAATAATAAAGTTGGAAGAGACCTTGGAGGTCATCTGTAGAATAGTCTCTGCTGTGTAGCTTGAGCTGCTCGACTTGATTGGCAGACTGACATTTGCTATCTTCTCATTTGTTCAAATCCTTCTTAAAAAATGGTACCCAAAACTGGACACAATCCTTGAAGTAAGATCTGATCCATGCAGAGAAAGTGAAACTATGACTTCCTTTGATTTAGAAATGATACTTCTGCTGATGCAGCCTAAAACTGTAGTTGATCTTTTGCAATCACATAAAAAATTAAAAGTTGTCATGTATGTAGCTTTCAGAAACCCATTTTCTCCATAATTGTTGATGTTTTCAATCAGGCCAACGGAATCAGAAAGGAGCAAATGAGTGTCATTTTTAAAAAGAAAAGAATAGATACAAAGCTGTTCATTTTTCTCCCATTTTTTAATTTTGTGTATTCTGTTTCCCTTAGTAAAAATGGAAGCATTTGCCAAGACGTTTAAGTTCTGATCCTTAAAATCTATATATCCATCTCTTCTTTGGTTTCCTAGATTTCAACACTTCTTGCTCAATGTCAGCCTTGTGGGGTAGTCCAGACAAGAAGCTCACTCAGGAGTACTAGTTCTTATCTTTATTGTAAGGTTACATTAAGAGAATCTTGCAAGTCTGAAAATACATCTATCCCCCATTTCTTTTACAGTCCAAGCAACTAGGGAGAGTCCCTCCTGAGATGTTTGCCATGCCCCCCATCCCTTCTGCAGACTCAGCTGCCACATGTCTGACCTTGGTCTAGTCCAGAGGTCTCCAAACTTGGCAAATTTAAGATTTGCTGACTTCAACTCCCAGAATTCCCTAGCCAGACACTCTATGGGTCTTCCTTCTGTCTCCCAAAGTCATTCCTATATGTCATTACACCACATGTCAAGCATTCCCATTCAGCCAGGACAGACAAAAATCTGCTTATTGAAGTGAAAGATAAGATTTTCTGCATCCATCCTCAGCTCTGGCCTTAGCACTACTGTGTTTGAAGGATTAACAATCCTTAGAAAACACCAAAAGTTCATTTCAGCCAATTTACCCAATGTTGATTACAGATGGCTTCTGAAGCCATGAAAAGGAATTTCACTGGAGAGGGCCTCTGCATTTGTGAGAGAATACACAGATAGAAATGTGTGTAGGATCTGGTCAAGAGGTCAAGAAAGCAGACAAGACAGTACAACTGAAGCTCCACCTTCTCTTATGTAGGTCATATAGCTGGAGTTTAGATGTACAGCCATGGCTGCCAGTGTTTTTAAAAATCAACTTTAAGGACACCCCTATACCACAGGTTTTGCTTTGTTTTTCATGACATTGTACCTCATTGCCCATTTAGTTGTTACTTCACAACCTACACCAGCTCTAGGTGTTTTTCCTATTAGCACAGAATAACTTGGAAGGGAGACACAGAAGACTCCACTGTTATTTATAAAAGTTATTTATTCTGCATCAAATTCATTAATCAGATAATTCACAGCAGTGCGGGGGATATTTCTTTCTGTTCTTTTTCCCAGTCTCCTTTTAATTTTTTTTCTCTTGCTTTTGTTTTATGATAATGCGGTGTAACTGGCAATTTAGAGTAAATTAACAGTGTCAGTGGGAAAGAGAAAGGTGTGATGCTGTATGATGCAGAATTCTCCATCCTGCAGTGTTGTTGCTGCTTTTAAATGAACACCAAACAAATATCTCAAACATGGATCTAAATATTTGAAGTGTATGCTTTAACATATTCCAGAATGTTGGCTCTTAAGCCAGTCAGGGAACAAGACCAAAACATAATCAAATGCAAGTCCGTCATTTGAATAATGACAGTGGCAGAAGGTCCAAACTAATGCCAGGGAAAAAGTCACATGTATTGCATTACCTTCTCCTAATGTATAATAAATTACAATTATATCCTTTCCATTTTTACAGGGACACAAATTGAAATGCATTTTTTTTCTTTCCATTTACTCTAAAATAACAGTCCCTAATTTTTTTCCCTTTGTGCAGATCTCTGTACCATTACAAAAGCTTTGGTGCATGAAACATTCCCAGCTATCGACTATTACAAGATCCCCAAATTAAATAAAAATGAATTTTAAAAATACTTAGTTAAAATGTTGCAAGGCTGCTGAATTGCTTGGTTTGTCCCACTGAAATTCCATGGGAAACTATGTAAGATGAACTGATCCTCTCAATTTGGGGCCATTTTCGTTGAACTTTACATTTTGGCATCTGCACCAGAAATCATGTGTAATACTTTTAGGAAACACCAAAGGTGTGTGGACCACACACTGGGAAACCCTGTCCTAAAATCTCCTGGACTGACAGACTGAGAGATAGCAACACAGCCTAAAGTCATTTGGTGATGGGTTTCATGGATGATTGTGGATTTGAACTTGCATAGATTCTGGGGGAGAATCCATTTGTATAGCGCCAAGCTATAAATTGGGACATCATGGGTTACAAAGCCAGATGGAGGGACTGGGAGAGCAAACTCTGTTCCCTTTTGGCATTGAAGATGTTACCTTGTCCCAGAACAACCAACCTCAAAGAACACCAAGGACCCCACAGTTCAACCCTGAGCTACACAGATTCTCTTCTGTTGGGTGACCTTGGGCCAGTCCTCTCTCTCAGCCCTGGGAAGAAGGCAGTGGTAAGCCACTTCTGAAAATCTTGCCAAAAAAATTGCAGAGACTAATCTAAGCAGTTCCCGAGAGTCAACACTGACTCAAAGGGCAAAAATATAAACACTGCCAGCGTAAAAAAGAAATGTTCCATGAAGCTAAGGACACGTTGTCACTTGTTATCATAGCCAAGATTCTGATTGAATCATCTCAAGGTTGGGTTTAGTTGCTTGGATGGACCCAATAAAAAAAAATATCAAAGGCTCATAGCAATATTTGTGTGTGTTTTTATATATTTGTTCACATTTCTTGAGAGGTAGGTGTTCTAATGAACTTTACCTTCTTTGTATATTTTTCACAATCAGTTTTTCTGTAAAGAAGAAATACTAATTGGGTTAAATTGTTGCCATCTTTACTATACACCAATGTCTTAGGCTTAACTGTATCCCCAAGTCAGCAACCTGAAGCCAACAGGCCACCCACTCTTTGCTTCCATTTTTGGTGTCCAGAACAATTCCAGATCACACTGTTGAAACTGAATAGCAAAACGACTGATTTTCAACAACATTTTTTTTTTGTTTGCCCCCCTGCTAACATAACAGACTAAATGGATTGAAGTAATAACACACTTCTTAGAACAGAAAGTAGTGGAAAGGTCTAATGAGCAGGGAAGAAAGAAATGCACCATACTTTCTGATTGTTTTCTTTTAATGTAATATTTCTCATTCCTTTTTTAAGAGTCCACTTATCGTCATCAAGCCACCATTGATGATGAAGTTGTTTCCATGGAAATACTAGATACAGCTGGGCAGGTAAGAACACTGCTGATCTCTGTAGCAAAATGCCAATGCCAGAAAACTATAATTAACACGAGAGGAAAGTCGTCAAGTATTTATGGGTGGAATATTATAAGTGAAATTTTATTAAAGGGACAAAGGAGAATAATAAAAAAATAGTAGGCCAACTGTGAGAGAGTACGAAAGGGAAGCTTCATATTCCTGGTAGTTTTAGTGTTTCTTACAATAGCAGAAATCTCAACTATTGTAGAAAAATGTGGGCTAGGACAGTTTTAGGAAACATTATTATGGGATGTTTCACTCCATAGAATCTAAAGATTCCACCCTGACTCGCTGCAGTTGAGAGTAAGCCCCACCAAGTCCAGGGGGACTGATTTATATATGATTGACTTGGGAGGTCCTATATGAATAAATAAAATGAGGAAGGGATTTTCAAAAGCAGGAATACAAAACAAAGCTAAAATTGCATTCCTGGTCTATACAGAGTAGATCTAAGTATTGAACTTTAGTCTTTAGACTTTAGTCTTCCAATCAAAATAATATTTTTCAACTTGCATATAATGCTAATACTATTCTTGAACTAGTATTGTGTCTCGTTTCAGAAATCACATTTTTTTAAAAAAAATATAAATTAGAATTGGTTCAGAGAAAAAAAATGATAAAGAAAGCTGGGGATGGAGCCTTCCTTCCTTCCTTCCTTCCTTCCTTCCTTCCTTCCTTCCTTCCTTCCTCCCTCCCTCCCTCCCTCCCTCCCTCCCTCCCTCCCTCCTTCCCAGATTTATCTAATGTCATTTCCTTCCTTCCTTCTTCTCCCCCCTCCCTCCCTCCCTCCCTTCCCTTTTCTCTTTTTCCTTCATTCCCCTCCAATAATTTTGCTCAGAAGCAATTGGAGGAAATAGTCTGACATGTATGGAAAAGTTCGGGAAGATAACGTCGTTTCTAAGGAAATTTCATCCATTATAGAAATGTAATTCTCCACTGACATTAATCAGATAGATAAAGAAATCCTACCTCTGTCATTGGGACTTAGTGGCACAGCTCTCCACTCACTAGGAAAATTATGGAAAAGAAAGAATTGGCAAACATTTGTAGAATTTCCCAACTGGAATAAAGGGATTCTGATATTTTATCATTTACCACTAACAGAAGAGCAAGAAAGACGAAGCCAGCAGCCCCTGTAGTGTTTTTTCCATCCATATGTTTATGATGATGAAGAGTAATATTTGAAAAATTGTTTAATTTTCACATCATTTCACATTTCACGCACATAATTAAATGTACAAAAGTTCTGAGTGGATAATAACTTTGCAAAGACAGGCCAGATGCCAGAGATCTGTCTTACAAACAGCTAAATGCCAGAGTGAAAATGGCACTCCTGATCTGTATACAAATGCAAAATTCAGTGAAGGTCACACTGAATTTACTGAAATGTCACATGCTTTATGCCAATAATGGGATTGAAATATTTATCAAGGTATTTATTTTTTAAATGGTATGACATTTGCTGCACATTCTTTTTCCACAAAAAGATTTTTTTTAATGTTGCATTCAGTTTTTTGAATCTTAACTTCCAGTGGCTTATATCATTGTAGCTGAAGTAATTAAACTTGGATGTGTTTTTTAAAAAATCTGTTTATATGCAAAACTAAAAGATATTGAACCTGTAGCCCTCCAGAGAATGCCAAACTACAATCACCAGTATTACTCTCCCCCTGGACCTGCTGGCTAATCAACATGTACAATATATTTTGCAGTCAGAATGTTCTAATTCCTCAGAATAACGGTTCCGAATTTAATGGAAATGGACCATCCTGCAAATCAGCTATTCCAAAGTCAAAATATTATAAAGCAAAACATTTTGCAGACCTCTGTTAATTGGAGCAGCTGGAAGTTGCAATGTCAGGGAATTGTGCAGCAGGTGTTCAAATGAAGTCATATGACATGTACGTGTAGTTTTATATAAATATATTTTACATCAACATATGCAACAAACTAGATAGGTAAACAGGAGCATCATGAGGTAAATCACAGAGCATACAGGGCACACCGAAGAAAAAGGACAGGAAAAAGGAGAAACTCCCCCTCCACACCCACAGCTACCAATCACAGTGCAGATTGCCTCATGCAATCAACTATAACTGTATGTTCTGGCTCACTACTGAAACCCACTGCTCCAGCTACAAAATTTAAATATCTTAACATGCAATTCGGCAGCTTCTAAAAAGACACAGGTTCACTGTACCTGGAGAAGCAAGTGCTAAATTCAAAAATAATTCTAGTTTTTTCAGATCTTCAAGTCTCAAAGACAATTCTTCAGTCAGATGTGTATAGCTATTTTCATCCTCAGTGCAACTATTTCTCAATTGGATAGATGAGATTCATATTCCATTCCTTAGAACAACCATCAATTAGTGTAACTTAGTCTGACCACAATAGCCAGGCCATGCAAAGCTCAAAGGGGAAGAACTATTATCTTTAAAAAAAAATGCCAGAGTGTTAGAATAATACAGTGGTCTAAAATTGGGAACAAAGATATTTCAGTTCTGGTGATATTCTCTTGGATGTGGAGTAAACACAGGGTTATTAATGTTTCTCTCCAGAAGCATCCAAGAGAACGTTGATGTATCTATGTACCCTAGAGAATCCCCCCAAAATATAACATCACATAGAAACTCTGCTATTCAGAGGTCTCTAAAATCTATATGAATCTTGTCTCCTGTAGATCTGCCAAACAACTTTCTTCTTTCTTTGTCTGTTTTTTGAAATAGGAGGATGTTATTCAGAAGGAAGGACACGTACGATGGGGTGAAGGATTTGTGCTGGTGTATGACATCACAGATAGAGGCAGCTTTGAAGAAGTCCTTCCCCTAAAGAACTTGTTGGATGAAGTCAAAAAACCCAAGAACGTTACTTTGATCCTAGTGGGGAACAAAGCAGACTTGGACCACTCCAGGCAGGTCAGCACTGAAGAAGGGGAGAAGCTGGCCACGGAACTAGCTTGTGCCTTTTATGAATGCTCTGCATGTACAGGAGAAGGCAACATTATGGAAGCTTTTTATGAGCTTTGCCGGGAAGTGCGACGTCGCAAAATGGTTCAAGGCAAGACTCGGAGGCGAAGTTCCACTACTCATGTGAAACAAGCAATTAACAAGATGCTTACCAAAATTAGCAGCTAAGATATCTTCTTTTTTTCCTTTCAAAAGAAGTACATTTTGCAGGAAGGAACAGAAGGCTTAACTGTGTTTGTCAATAGGATGGTCAAAGCTTTGCGTTATTATTATACAATCACCTTGTTATTCTTGAAGTTAAGAGATGCAAAAAAAAAAAAAGTTTCAGGAATGGTAACACGTGCTCTTCTCCAATTTTGTTGGTCACCACATCATATCTTCAAAAAAAGATATGTCAGAGATGTGTCAGAATGGATTCAGGAATTTACCCATCTCAGATGGTTTTGCATGCTCACATGTGGCTAATACATGGTGGCTTATCATTGTCTAAGAGTAGACTATCAAAGCTTTATGGGGTGCAATAGCTGACTAACTCTGGTAAGTGCACTACCACATTCACTTCATGAATGTGGGCATGAAACATCCAAAGAAAGCTGCCACACAACTTCATCTAGTTCAAACATCCAGGCAAGGAAAAACATGTTAATGATGGCTGTGTGAATCAGTAAATTTCAGTTTCACTTAATTTTGCCTTTTTTAAAACCTTACATTCATTTCCTTCTACACCTGCATTAATTTGCAATTTTAAAGAAAATTTTTGCATCATTTCAGGCACATTTTTGTAGAAAGTTTCCTTGATAGATATAATTTTAGATGGCATTTATACAATTTCTGTGCAAGCGATTTTTTTTTCCAGTGTGATTTTTTTTTTAAAAAAAAATCATCTGATATTATAAATACTTGACATGTGCTTTTCAGTTGCAAACTATAGTATATTTGTAAGAATGCATTTGGGGAAGTATGAATTACATAAGTGCCATCACTGTTTAGATTACTGTTAAAAAACTGAACATAAGTCCCAATGAAGGCAATATTCTTTTGCTAGGCCTGTCTTCTCATTCTGCACATGTTTCAAAAAAATCCTAAAATATAAATATATGTATGAAAATGAAATTATGCTTTATCTAGCAATTTTTCTCCAAAAGGAAAATTTAACCAACTGGATTTTTTCAACAGTTTTGTGTACTTTATGATTCTCCCTACTAAGATCCTGGCCGAGTTCACATGGCACATATCCTTGGTTAACTTAACTATGGATTCACTAATTCCTAGAACTTGAAAGGGGTCATTGATGTCATTGGGCCTATTTTACCTTATCCAAATGAAAGTATGATGGCTTAACGTTCTGCTTCAACACATTGGAAAAAAAATCTCACTGTCTCTGTGGACAAGTATAAATTTAATTTGCTTTATTAATCCACTTTTCTGGGGTTGCTTGATGTTAAACCACAAACTACACTGCCTCAGAATTGCTAGCCTAACATCTGCTGAAGTAGATCACAGTCCAATGTGCTGTGTACATTCAACTGCATTCTAAGTGAATTCTAGTCAAGGTACAAAATCTGTTTCACAGAACTGCATTTTCATTGGCTCTTCAAATCTTTCTTTATCCATAAAAGTCCATTGGTTTCCCTCTGGCTGTTTTTTTCCCCCTGCCTCATTCCAGTGAAGCTTGCAAGATTGCCATAAGCTTGCAAGAGGTAACTGATTGGAAAGCAATTTTGAAATGTTGTAGGGAAAAATGCAAGTGCTTTTAATGATTTGTGGGTTTCTTATAGTCAGATCTCCTTGTATGCTGCACCAAAAGGGAAAGATTTCTATTCCTCCTTTGGCCTCTTCCTTTTTTGCTCATTCTTGTGTTTCTAAATGATGTGACACAAGGGTACTGTACTGTAAAAGAAAAAAAATAAGAGTTGTAGATGCTTTTGGGGGGGGTTGAGGATTCAGACAGTACCAGATGAGTGACATTTGAACCAATTCCAAGTAAATACAATCCATTATCTTTCATTGATTAGGCATCACATGAATTGTGGCAGGCAGCCAAACGGGAAATGACTTGGAAACCCCTGTTATCTTTCATTTGTGCTGTAATGATTATTCTCCATGTTATTTTTCTTTTATTGGTTTTGGGGATGAGGGCTAATGAGCAAGCGCTCGTTTCTTGAAAGTCTTTGCTTTGGTGGGAAGGGAAGCTAGGCATTCCTCGCAGAAAAATGTGAAGGCTTTGAGATTTACTTAAGCTTTGAACAATGCATCTTTAAAGGAAAACATTTGTAAACTAGAGGGCTTGAACAGAACCAAAGTTCTTGGGCATTTGGCATAGCTGACTTTATTTTTCCTTTAAAATGTTAATCTATAATAAAAGTGTGATTTTAAAAATCGCTGGACTTTGGAATGATGTTTCCACCTTTTAAGATTGCTATGGGAAATCAATTGGAGATGAGACCACATTTAATCTTACGGAGCAAGTCAAAAGCAGCTGTAGCCCAAAAAAGGGGGCTGGGAAAGTTGGAGAAACAGCTAATAGGCTAGGGACCAAACCCCCCAAAGCTGCTTACAACCTGGATTCAAAGTTCCAATGAGCACATGCACACTGATAAAGGAGAATATTTGTAGCTCTGGGTTGAAATGAAGGGTCCTTGGTTCGCTCGGAGCTGTATTATTTTCTTGCAGACATTTCTAGGTAACATCATCAGTGCGAGTAAAGGAATGAGGTTTGCTCTCCAATAGAACATAAACTAAGAGCAAACCCAACTCCTTGCCAGCACTGATAATGCTACCTAGTTTAGGTAAAAAAGCATCTGCAAGAAAACAACCAACCTCAGAGAGCACAAAAGACCCTTCACATACACACTCCTCTGCATTTACATAACCATAACTTGGGTGCTCCATAACCAGCCTTACTTATAAAATAAAAATGTTTTGCTCATCAGCCTGCATACAGGTAGTCCTCAACTTACAACCACAATTGAGCCCAAAATTTCCACTGCTAAGTGGGGCAGTTCTCAGCCACATATTGACAGAAGTTACAGATTCTCTCATCCTGTGCAATAAGAATTAGTATAAAAAAATACTATTACCATTTAAATGCCACCATTTAAAGTTGTTAAGGGAGAAGGTTGCTTCTGAGTCATAAGTTTATATAGTTCTTATTCTGTGCAGCTATCTCACGCAGGTATGGAATATGCCAATGCTACACAATGCCCCCCTTTCATACCTCTAAGCAACATTTCAATACAAATATAAAGGGAGCACAGTTTCCATCCTATTGAACTTTGTTTTTGACACTTGAACCACCCACCACCATGTTCTGCAGGTATCCTCTTTATGCTGCAGGAATAGATGATCTTTTGAGGCTCATAGCACTTATTGGGATTCTGCAAATATATTGTCCTCTCATCAAATTGTGAGCTTAAATATTTATAAAATAGGATTTGGCCAACAAGATATTCCTTTATTTTTAAAAATGCATTAGGTTGCTTCTCAGCTCTCCTCCTACCTACTGACTACCTAGCTTTTCATTACACCAGCGTAGCAGTTTATTTAGCTTGCTTTTGGAAGGAGCTAAGGACAGCCCACCAGCTTTTGTTATGTTCTAAAGTTGCCAATATGGACCCAGGGGTCTTCTCATAAATGGATGCAGTTGAAGGCTGGCAATTTGCTTTGCCCACTTCAGCTAAAAGATAGAAACTGAAATAATTGGTTCCTTCCCAAAGAAGAATAAGCATTTGCATGGGCATCCCAGAGTTTTTAAATCCTAGAGATTTAAAATCCAAAATATAATTCATACTGCCAACTTCAATTTATTTATTCAGTTGATTAATTCCTTAAGATTGCAGGTCAAAAGACATGCTGTTCCACTGCTGTAAGGAAAAATAACTTTCAAATGCATAACTAATCATGTAGGAGGTAGCATTAGGACAAATCAGTTGTTGCAGCTCTGATTATTATTTAGGTGACAACCGTTCCATGGTGTACTCAGCATTAATCTTCAAAATCTAAATAACCAAGAAATTGAATGCTCTAATGGAATCCAAACTTGGATGCCATAAACTGTATGTTGTGTTACAGATCTTAACTGTTTATAACCAACCTTAACAATAATATTTGTGTTTCTTGGGGGCCTGATAGTCATGTGGTTTATATTTCTTGTAATTGGCTTTCTGGGCACATTGTAAGCAACAATGTCATTACAATTAAGCCAGTGTTTATGACCAATCATTTGGGAGGTAAGCAACTGAATATTTTTGATTCTTGGTGCGCACAACAGTTGGACAGCTGCAGTGATTTATACACACTTCCAATCAAAAGATTATTTCAATCAGCTTAGCACAAAATGGCTAACACAATACTTCTGTTCAATCTAAAAAGCTATACATTTTACTTTGAAAAGTATTTCATTAGCAGTAGGCTTCATTTGGAGACTTCATCCCAAAGTTCACCGTGGAAGCCTAGTAAAGTTCCTCGCCACGCTGAGGGGTCTTATGACAGCATGCCTCCTTGTCTATGATAGCAAATCATCTGACTGTGGAAATCAGGCAAAGCCAGAATGCATCCCTTTGAGAAGGTTTATTGTGTGGGGAGACCCAAGGGTTGAAAAGAAAGCTATTCATTCTGGTGCCTTCATGCTTTCAATGTTTGAGGTTATAATACACACAAAGGATTACAAACACTTGCCCATCCTGGGGAAGTATGCTGCCTCTACTTACTTTTTTTCCCAGAAAAAAAATCTCTCTGCCAATGGTTTACTCAGGAGGAGTAAACTTTTCCTGGTTCTTTAAGAATTCTAAATGTTGTTATAGTGCACACACATAATACATGTCAAAGACCTACAAGTTGAAAAGATACAAGTCAGGAGAACTAGATCCTGAAAAAGGTGATCAAAGTTAGATTCTCTCACTGGCCAAGATCGTTGTCTCTCTTATATGCATTCACATTACACAGTCACACAGCCCAAATCTCAGTCCATAACCTAAAACAGAAACTATATCAGAACTAGATTTCCTAATGTGTTATTACTATCCAAATCAACCAACCCAATCATTGTTCACTGAAGCTTTGGCTTTACCTGGCCTTTAGCCCTCCTGGAGAAAAAAAAAACACAAATGACAAGTGACTGTGGCATAAGTAAAGGACTACATGTAATTAACTCTCCAGGATCTGCACAGGCATATCACTCAAAGGACCCATACACAAACATCTGGAAAAAAAAATATGTACTTCTGACAGCAATAGTTTCTGAATAGGCTGGACAGTTCCTAAAGTACGGCATTCAATCATCCATGAAAATGAATCAATGAGCATCAAATGTTGAGGAACAAGATGAAGAGTCCAAGGCAGAAATGTAATTTAGAAAATGTCAAATGCAATAAAGTTTTGAATACTGCTAAGGAATATCTCACCAACAAAAGAAAAAAAAAAGATCATTCTGGATCACAAGAGACCTTGACATAAGGCTGCAGCGCTTCAAGGAGTGTTTCTGATAGGGAATTATTGTCCAAAAGGGAGAAAGTTCATATTTGTCTTCTCCTAAAGTAAATGTGAACTGAGGTTTAAGCAGTTTATTCCTTTCCTGTCTCAAGGAACCTGGGGCTCTGCAGTGCACAATGCACCCAGTAATAAGAGTCACAGATGTTTTTGCTGATATGAGATAAATACTACTTCAACCCATGCCCATTCCACCCTCCCAATTTAGTAGCTTGAAAAAGACACAGAAGTCAGCAGGACAGTTAGGGAACAAATTGGAGAAAGCTGACATTCTACCAATATTAACATATATATGAGATTCCTTAACAGCAAGGCACAGACCTTCCTCTCCTTTCTATTTATTCTTGTATTTGAAATAATTGCTGGGCATTGCAACTCACTGTATGCCTGTGCATTTTCATTTAAGCATCAATTGCTTTCCTGTGGTTATCGCAGAGTCAGGCACATTCTGAGCATTACAGGTGAAATGCAAACAGCACGACAATATTGGTAAGAAGAAATGGAGGTGAGGATGAGGAGGAGGAGGAATTAAAAAATGGAACAGTTTCTAATTCCATTACACTTTTAATATTTTAATTTAAATTCCTAGGTCATGACTCTTGAAAGACAAAGTACTTCTCTGTTATGTGAAGAAACAGTAAATAAAGTAATCTAGCCCTCTTCCCTAATCTTTTTTTTCTTGCATAAGGTAATCACAAAGATAGGTTTCCCTTTGTTTAGTAAATGTAGTGCAGTGTTTCTCAACCTTGACAATTTTAAGACATGTGGACTTCAACTCCCAGAATTCCACAGCCAGCATTGCTGGCTGTGGAATTCTGGGAGTTGAAGTCCACATGCCTTAAAATTGTCAAGGTTGAGAAACACTGATGTAGTGCAATGAGCCAAAATAATAACAACAACATATCTCAAACTACCATAAATCCACTGCAATCATTATCTCTGATCCTTCCAGGATCCTCAGTTGATTCTTGATAAAATAATTTTTTTTCCTTGAAATTATAACTGGGAAGTTTAAACGGTAGTTTAGAAATTGTTCGAGAACTTTCTGCAAGTTAAAAGAGTAACAGATCATTAACAGACAGTTTTGAAGTTTAGCTTGTTGTTGGAGGTTACTTGTTACCTGTTTTCTTTTACAGTAGATGGATGGCAGGTCAAATTGGTTGATTGATAATAGATTTTCATACTTGTAATATTTTTAAAGCCATACAGTAATTTAGCAAATAGAGATATAAAAATTCATAAATTGTGGGCCTGTTTTACAAGGGTTACCTATCATACTGTATCCTTCCTCAGAATGTCCCAACATATCACTTAGTCTGGACCACTATAAAGAGTACAAAACCGTGGCTTGGCTGCTGTCTAGAAATATGTTTTGCAGCCTGTATAGAAATAGTCCTTGACTTATGACCACAACTGGCTCCAGAGTTTCTGTTGCTAAGCAAGGCGGGTTACTCTGAATTCTATTACCATTTTTGTCACAGTTGTTAAGCAAATCACTGCAGTTGTTAAGTGAATCTTGTGGTCACTAAGTGAATCTAGCTTCCCTTATTGACTTTGTTTGTTGGAAGTGAGATGCCAATGTTGCAAATAGCGATCATATGACACTGGGACAGCGCAACCATAGCAGGAGCTCTGTGGCACAGTGGTTAAAATACAGTATTGCAGGAGGCTAACTCTGCCCACAGCCTAGAGTTTGATCCTGAAAGGCTCAAGGTTCACTCATCCTTCCATCCTTCCAAGGTAGTACCCAGATTCTTGGGGGCAATATGCTGACATTTGTAAACCACCCAGAGAGTGCTGAGTGTAGGGGAAGGAGTCCAAGAATGGGGGGGGGGATTAAAAGAGGGATCAGCCTAGAATCTCTATGTAGCCAAAAGCAAAGTCCAACCCCCCCCCCCCCCTTGTATTCAGTTGATCCTTCTCTAAATTCTAGCAGGTGCTAACCTTTCATTGAGAATATTCCTGTGCATAGGCATGAGTAACAATATATCAATTTAATTCACATCCAGGGATCTGACATCTTTCCTGTGAATTGGTCCCTCTTGGTTAGGTGATGCACTGGAAAAAACAAATGGTCTAGTTGAAACTTTATTTGTGCTGTTCATCCCTGTTCTGACGTTGTGATGCTTTGAGGGTGCCAAGTCCCCCCTTCCTATTCATTCTCAATGTTTACAATAGCGAAGAACTGGCTTCAAATCCCTCTGGCTTGGGTGCAGAAGCCTCACATTCCATTCTTGGGGATGCTCCTTTCTGGGAGATGTGTATGTGGAGGGAGCATTTATTTTTGCATTCTCCACTCCTACCAATTATGCTAGGATCCCTCTGCCAGGGTGTCTATCGCTGTGAAAATCCAAGACCAAGAGAGGAGGACATATTATCCTGATATCTTATTGCTCAAGAGGTTTTGCCATCTCTTGAAAAGATTATAAATGTGCCAGTTTGTGAAGTGCCTTGCACATTTTTGCTCTCCTATGATCTCATTTGTCTGAATTATATTCCACATTTGGTTGCAAATCGTGCTGAATAAATGTGCTCCATATTGGGGGGGGAGGCAGACATTAAAGTTTGGGGCATTTAGCTGAATTCTAAACATAATTAAGCATTACTCATACTGGAGAGGATCCAGCATTACTACAGAACGGCTTCTCCTAGAACATATTCTCCTCTCCCTTTTGCAGACACTGCCTTATTCCTGTTTGGACTATTTATCCATTTACCCCAATTTTATGTGCTGGCAATAGCTGCTTGGGAATCTTAATCACAAATTTTGTCTGTTCTTGTCGTGTGATCCTTCTAAGGGGAGATGGAGAAACACAACACAGGACCTGTACTAGACAAGTGCTGAACCAGATCGAAGCAATGGGTGGAAACTAACCAAAGAGAGAAGCAACCTAGAACTAAGGAGAAACTTCCTGACAGTTAGAACAATTAACCAGTGGAACAACCTGCCTCCAGAAGCGGTGAATGTTCCAACACTGGAAGTTTTTAAGAAGAGACTGGACAGCCATTTGTCTGAAATGGTGTAGGGTTTCCTGCCTGAGCAGGAGGTTGGACTAGATGACCTCCGAGGTCCCTTCCAACTTTATTATTATTATTATTATTATTATTATTATTATTATTATTATTATTATTATTATTATTATTATTCTCCAAGATCCTCCGCCGCTCCAAACATTTATTTTTTAAATAAATAACGCAACTCCAGGGTGCAAAAAGTTTCTGCTTTCCTCCTCTAACAGCTTTTTCACATGCCTTCACCACTCTAAAGGCAGCTCTGCATTGCGTACCGACACCACCATCACTTTTGTTGAAAAGTTTCCCCAACTCCCCAAAAGACTGATCATCATCATCGTCATCATCATCATCATCATCATCATCATTATTACTTTTTCAAACTTGGCAACTTTAAGATGGATGGAGAATTCTGGGGGTCAAATTCCATCCATCTTAAAGTTCCCAAATTGAAAAACACTAAAGTAGATGACCTCTAAGATCATTTCTAACCATTTCGTTTTACGATTCTATGACTTTCTCTATCAAAAAGATTGAGGTGTGTGACCTCAAGTTGAACATGCTACTGTATTTCATGCTTCAGTCATTCCCCAATGTCTCGTTGGGCAATCTTTCAAGGATTCAGACTACAGAGGAAGATTTGGGGGGCGGCAGGAACTAGAAGATCACAAGACATGGGTAAGGAAGCAAAATGGGAAGGCACTCAAGGATTTATTTTTTCTGAGTTTTGTGAGGGAATAGGGATGGAGTATCTTTGTTTTTATGGTATATAATAAAGTGCTAGTGGACAATCCCTTAAATATGAGCCAGCAGTAAGCTGCAGCTGCCAAAAAAGCCAACAGAGCCCTAGGCTGCATTAACAGAGGGACAGAATAAAGATCATGTGATGTGTTAATTCCATTTTATAATGCCTTAGTAAGAGCACGCCTGGAATATTGCATTCAGTTTTGATCACCACGATATAAAAAAGATATTGACATTCTAGAAAGAGTGCAGAGAAGAGCAACAAAGATGATTAGGGAACTGGAGGATAAAACATATGAAGAATGGTTGCAGGAATTGGGTATGTCTAGTTTAAAGAAAGAAGGACTAACGGTGATAAGATAGCTGGCATAAAGGAGCTGGCACAAAGTGGTTGAATGGGTCAACCTATTCTCCAAAACACCTGAAGGCAGGACAAGAAGCAATGGATGGAAGGCAAGAACAAACCTAGAACTAAGAAATAAAATTTTCTGACAGCTAGAACAGTTAATCAGGGGAATGATTTGCCTCCAGAAGTGGTGGATGCTCCAACACTTTAAGAAGAGGCTGGACAACCATTTGTCTGAAATGGTATACAGTTTCCTGGTTGAGCTGGGGATTGGACTAGAAGACCTCCAAGTTCCCTTCTAACTCTATTATTCTGTTAAGTTGCTGTGGGAAATGCCATTGAATTGGGGGGCAGAGAGGTCTCTATGGAGATTACAAAAAGGGATTTGTTCTAAAAGCTGTGGGCCATCTCCATTGAGCAGGATGCAAGCCTGCTGGCCATCCTGTCACCTGCCTTGTCTTTTTCATCATATCAAGCTGGACAGATCATTCAGTAGAATGCTATGGGTGACAGAAGAGGTTGCCAAGGAAAGCACGTCTTGATATTGATAAAATCTCCAAGGAAAATGATGGCACAGAGATGACTTTTCACTTTAGGCTAGATGATCAGATTAAGAATGGATTAACCTTTCAGTTTTTCCAATGCCATTTTTTTTACATTTGGCTTGGATATAGTCATACAAGCATAAGATAGATCCAGAAAAAGATAAGCCTGTATTTATTTTCATCCATTACACTTCAGACAGATAGGGAAAAATGCTTGAAGGATTATAAAAGAGCAGATCACAAACCTCATCTGTCCTGTACCTGACCTGCATATTTTAATTAACATTTGGAAGAGAGGCTGTTTGGACAAGGTAGCTGTGAATTGTGAGATGACAAATGTCCAATTCTGAGCTTAATTAGATCATTATTTCCTGCTTTTGTTGTAGCAGACATCCAATGCCTGCTAGACATTTAATCCTCATTAATATATAACCTTCCCTTGCTGACGCCTAAACAAAGTAAGTGGGCAGAACAGAAAAGATACATTGCAGAACTATAAAATCTGCCCAACAAAAGCAACCCCTTTGTGAGTCAAATTACTGTAGCTGCCACTTGGGCTCACCATGGCAATTAGGGAAGGATCACTAGTGCTGTAAGTAATTTAAATAAACATGATGCTGTTTGTTTTGGTCCTGGAACTGCCTTTAAGTCTTCCTTCTTTGGTATCTATGCTCACAAATGTGCTGCTTGATTTTTCTAAGTTCTTCCTAGATATTAATATCAGACTGATTGGTCTGTAGTTCCTTGGATCCGCTTTTTCCCTTTTGTGTAGATTGGAACCACATCANTTATGTTCAGTGGTTCTGAGATCATGAATTCCAATCCCAAGAAGTCATTGAACAAATCAACCCAGAGTTCTCACTTGAAGCAAAAATGGCCAGATTCAAATCATCATACTTTGAGCATATGACCTGGCTCTCTGGAGAAATCCATAATGTTAGAAAAGATAGAAGGAAAGAGAAGAGGACAACCAACAGCAAGGTGGATGATGGATGCCCTGTTGGAAGATTTAAAGGACCACATTGGCTACAGATTATGATGGAGAAAAATATATTGATGTACTTGCCCATGAGTTGACATCAACTTTATGGCACATAATTAGTTAATAAAGCCCATGTAGTTTTTGCTTTCATCATCATAGATCCTGAGTTGAAAGGCTTCTATGGTATCTTCAGATAGCAGTTTCCTGGGAACTAGATTCACTTAAACCCTCAGTTTTCTCAGTGCAGGACTCCCATGGGTTGAAGATAAGAAAGAAGGTAGGATTTAAAAACACATGTGATCACCTTCAGGTCTTGTGTATCTAGGCAAGCATTAACTGGGGGGAAGTTGTCTTTATTGCAACACAAATTTTCGTCCAAAGCTTTGCAGTGTCTCCTGCACCAACCAGACAAGGTACAGTAGCTTTTCTGAATTCAGGGTTCCAAGTTTCTGTACATTGGTGCCCTCCTCTCTTAGCCCACATGCAGACAAGTGGAGATGGTGCTGAACAGATGCTGAGAATGAGCATACATATAGCACAATATACAGGTAGTCCTCGACTTATAACCATTTGTTTAGTGATCATTCAAAGTTACAATAGCACTGAAAAATGTGACTAATGACCGTTTTTCAGTCTTACGACCATTGCAGCACCCCCACGGTCACATGATTTAAATTGGATCATTTGGCAACTGGTTCAGATTTATGACAGTTGCAGTGTCCAGAGGTCATGTGATCACCTTTTGCAACCTTCCGAGAAGCAAAGTCAATGGGGAAGCATGATTCACTTAACAACTTTGTTACTAACCTAACCCCTGCAGTGATTCACTTAACAACTGTGGTAAGAAAAATCATAAATTGGGGCAAAATTCTTTGAGCAACTTTCTCACGTAGCAACAGAAATGTTGGGCTCTATTGTGGTCATACGTCGAGGACTACCTGTATTTACAATTGCTATGAAAATAATCCTATTTTGTTCTTTTTTGTTTCATTTTAACTTAGTTCTGTTAATTTTTTATATTGTGGTTAGACCATTGCACTATGGAAGGCATCCTATAAATAAGCATTTTGTTGGTCTGCTTCATCATCATGTCTGGTAGCCACGATTCTTTCATATCCCAAATTCAAAGCAATGCACCATGAGCCACTAACAAGTACCATTTACTCTTCCTACCTGTTAATGGACGATGCTACAAATAAGCCCGCAATCATTTCCTAAATCCAATTTCCACATTCTTAAAACTGGCTGATTACACTGAGGCTGGGAGATGCTCTTGCTTACCAATAAACTTCAGTCCAAAAATGACTTTGAGCCATGAAAAGTTTCCAAAGACACCTGGCACAAGACACAATGTGCTGTTCCCTCCCACTTAGCTTCCTGTAATTGCCATTTATTATGTATGTGCTTAAAAAAAGAACCCCTGATGCATTATGATTATTAAAGCCACAGATCATCAATTCCATCCAAATATCAGGAAAAATCAAGAGCCTCCAGCTGTGTCTTAAAATTCTCCTTGAAATGCAATAAATATACAGGGAACAATGAGTTTTCCCTCCACTGTGTAACCTTTCTCCCCTACTTAACTGAGTCGGCTGCTTGAAATGTATATAGCCAGATGCAGGATAAGGTGAATCAATGACTTTTGTCTTCTTTTCTTCCTGGTTCATTGATGGTTTTCATGTTTTTCTCCATTCCTTTGGATCCTGGCTTTTCCTAGTAATAAAGGAAAATATTTGTAGCTCAGGGTTGAAATGAGGGGATATTCTCTGAGCTTTTTTTAGTTCTGCCAAAAAAGGTTGCCCTTTTTTGTACGGAAGGATGACTTTCCAAATTAAATAGAAGGTTGTCCTCTATGTTATCCAATAAACATTCAAATAGTCATGTAAATATGAAAAGACAAATCAAAACTCACTCCATCAAAATGCTAATCATTCTTAATTACTAATTAATATATACACAATTAAACACTCCAGGGGCAATTCATGCAGATGAGCATATTTTAAATAGCAACAAAATTGCATCACATCTAAATCTTAATGTTTTTCCAGCAGCAATTATCTCTGAAACATCCCTATTGGATTCACTTGTCTCTCTGGTCTGAGCTCAGAGTTTGCCACCTTAAACTCAGAAGTAGCCAAAATATTTCCAGAAGATATGGTCAAAAAAGTCAAGAGGACCAAGATTATGATGTGATCAAAACACTGTTACCTTTTCTCTAAATCTTCTGGGAATCTGTCTCCTTTCCTTTTGAAAGAAATCAATTCATTTTCCAGTTTTATCTTTATCTTTAAAAATTATTACTGATCCTCACATGAAATTAGCCAGGAAATGAACCATCGTTTTTTTAAATAAAAGAATCGTATTGCCAAGCCATCATTAGGCTCATTAAGCAAACACATTCCAACTTTTGAAAAGATACTGAACTCTTTCAGTGATTAATTTCTGTTTCTTAGAAGAATTAGTTTTTTGGGTTTTTTTTATTAGCAGCCAGAAAATGGGATTATCTAAGGCAGGGGTGTCCAAACTTTTTTCAAAGAGGGCCAGATTGGATGAAGTGAACGTGCTGGAGGGCCGAACATTTTTCCGAACATTCTTTGAACCATTACAATTAAATGTAAATGAATTATTTTATGCCTCTTTCCTCTCCCTCTCTTTCCTCTCTCTCTCTCTCTCTCTTTCCTTTCCCTTTCCCTTTCCTCTCCCCTCTCTCTCTTTCTCTTTCCTCTCCCCTTCTTTCTCTTTCCTCTCTCTCTTTATCTTTCCTCTTCCTCTCTTTCTCTTTCTTCTAACTTTCTCTTTCCTCTCTTTCTCCTTTCTTTCCTCTTTTCTTCTCTTTCCTCTTTCCTTCCTTTCTC
>NW_015387453.1:0-77710 GCF_001527695.2 Protobothrops mucrosquamatus | reverse complement strand
GAGAGAGAGAGAGAGAGAGAGAGACAGAAGTGCAAGTGCAAGTGCCTCTGTCTCTGTGTGTGTCTCTCTCTCTCATGGGACTTGCCGGAGGGCCATGGGAGGGCCGCATTTACATAGAGCAGGGAGGGCTGTTCGAGGGCCGGATTAAACCGGGCCGCGGGCCGCAAATGGCCCGCGGGCCGGACTTTGGACATGCCTGATCTAAGGCATTATTTCATGAAGAAAATGTCCAAATTATAGTGAATGATTATATCACTGAAGCAAGTGATGGTACTAATGGACACTGATCCAAATATACTCATTGGGCATATTACCTATAAATATATTTAACCCTATCCAGTTAAATGGTCTTTCCAGTAGTTCTGGCACTAGATAATTCAGTTTAGTGAGTCAGCCATGTCCAATAATTTCCATCAACTTTCTCCAGGACCCCAAGCACTGGTCTGAGAATATTAGTACGACTACATGGCAACCCATAGTCATATTACTGTTAGTCATATTAATTTGATGATTGCAGGCTCAGGATTTCTTTTAAAAGTGGCTACACTGATTAGCTTATACCACATATCATAAACAAAGGTTCATAAGCCACACTAACTGTATATATCTCATCACATGCTAACCCAGAACTAAAGAAACCATATGATAATTTCAAATGTTATGTTTGGGATCTAGCTGAGAAGGCCAACTACACATGAAAGTGTCATGATGGATGCTCACCCAATCATTTTACAACCCACCTTAAGTTTTCATGATTGGGTTGAAAGTCAAATGGGTGAAAGGCTCCATGAGGAGAACTAAGAAATGATGTCATTTAATCGGGTCATAATTCAATTTGCTAGACCTCAGGAACATCTAAACAGCCACAAATTCCTCATTCAATTTCAAAATGGAGAGATTCCAAAACACATATTTGGTCCAAGATGGAAACTGCAGGTTGAAGCAACTGGAAGATTGTCAGGGTATTTTACATCTATATTTACAGTAAATAAGAGGTCAGGAACTCGCTAACATCATGAGGTAAATTGTCAGGTAAATCACAGAAAAGCATAGAGAGCACACAGAAGAAAAAGACGGGAAAGAGGGAAACTCCCCCTTTACACCCAGCAACCAATGATAACATAGATTGCCTCATGCAGGAGCCCATACTTTCCAACCAATCAACTACAACTATGTGTTCTGGCCCATTATACTCTTTACTGTTCCAGCTATTAAATTAAACATCGTAACAAAGACTCTTTATAGCAGTATTTCTCAAGCTTGGCAACTTAAAGATGTGTGGACAGCAATTCCCAGAATTCCCCTGCCAGCATGCNTTATGTTCAGTGGTTCTGAGATCATGAATTCCAATCCCAAGAAGTCATTGAACAAATCAACCCAGAGTTCTCACTTGAAGCAAAAATGGCCAGATTCAAATCATCATACTTTGAGCATATGACCTGGCTCTCTGGAGAAATCCATAATGTTAGAAAAGATAGAAGGAAAGAGAAGAGGACAACCAACAGCAAGGTGGATTGTGGATGCCCTGTTGGAAGATTTAAAGGACCACATTGGCTACAGATTATGATGGAGAAGAATATATTGATGTACTTGCCCATGAGTTGACATCAACTTTGTGGCACATAATTAGTTAATAAAGACCAGGTAGTTTTTGCTTTCATCATCATAGATCCTGAGTTGAAAGGCTTCTATGGTATCTTCAGATAGCAGTTTCCTGGGAACTAGATTCACTTAAACCCTCAGTTTTCTCAGTGCAGGACTCCCATGGGTTGACGATAAGAAAGAAGGTAGGATTTAAAAACACATGTGATCACCTTCAGGTCTTGTGTATCTAGGCAAGCATTAACTGGGGGGAAGTTGTCTTTATTGCAACACAAATTTTCGTCCAAAGCTTTGCAGTGTCTCTTGCACCAACCAGACAAGGTAGCCTTTCTGAATTCAAGGTTCCAAGTTTCTGTACATTGGTGCCCTCCTCTCTTAGCCCACATGCAGACAAGTGGAGATGGTGCTGAACAGATGCTGAGAATGAGCATACATATAGCACAATATACAGGTAGTCCTTGACTTATAACCATTTGTTTAGTGACCATTCAAAGTTACAATAGCACTGAAAAATGTGACTAATGACCATTTTTCAGTCTTACGACCGTTGCAGCACCCCCACGGTCACATGATTTAAATTGGATCATTTGGCAACTGGTTCAGATTTATGACAGTTGCAGTGTCCAGAGGTCATGTGATCACTTTTTGCAACCTTCCGAGAAGCAAAGCCAATGGGGGAAGCATGATTCACGTAACAATTTTATTACTAACCTAACCCCTGCAGTGATTCACTTAACAACCGTGGTAAGAAAAATCATAAATTGGGGCAAAATTCATTGAACAACTTTCTCACTTAGCAACAGAAATGTTGGGCTCTGTTGTGGTCATACGTCGAGGACTACCTGTATTTACAATTGCTATGAAAATAATCCTATTTTTTGTTCCTTTTTGGTTCATTTTAACTTAGCTCTGTTAATTTTTTATATTGTGATTAGACCATTGCACTATGAGAGACATCCTGTAAATAAGCATTTTGTTGGTCTGCTTCATCATGATGTCTGGTAGCCATGATTCTTTCATATCCCAAATTCAAAGCAATGCACCATGAGCCACTAACAAGTACCATTTACTCTTCCTACCTGTTAATGGACGATGCTGCAAATAAGCCTGCAATCATTTCCTAAATCCAATTTCCACATTCTTAAAACTGGCTGATTACACTGAGGCTGGGAGATGCTCTTGCTTACCAATAAACTTCAGTCCAAAAATGACTTTGAGCCATGAAAAGTTTCCAAAGACACCTGGCACAAGACACAATGTCTGTTCCCTCCCACTTAGCTTCCTGTAATTGCCATTTATTATGTATGTGCTTAAAAAAAGAACCCCTGATGCATTATGATTATTAAAGCCACAGATCATCAATTCCATCCAAATATCAGGAAAAATCAAGAGCCTCCAGCTGTGTCTTAAAATTCTCTTTGAAATGCAATAAATACACAGGGAACAATGAGTTTTCCCTCCACTGTGTAACCTTTCTCCCCCACTTAACTGAGTGGGCTGCTTGAAATGCATATAGCCAGATGCAGGATAAGGTGAATCAATGGCTTTGGTCTTCTTTTCTTCCTGGTTCATTGATGGTTTTCATGTTTTTCTCCATTCCTTTGGATCCTGGTTTTTCCTAGTAATAAAGGAAAATATTTGTAGCTCAGGGTTGAAATGAGGAGATATTCTCTGAGCTCTTGTTAGTTCTGCCAAAAAAGGTTGCCCTTTTTTGTACGGAAGGATGACTTTCCAAATTAAATAGAAGGTTGTCCTCTATGTTATCCAATAAACATTCAAATAGTCATGTAAATATGAAAAGACAAATCAAAACTCACTCCACCAAAATGCTAATCATTCTTAATTACTAATTAATATATACACAATTAAACACTCCAGGGGCAATTCATGCAGATGAGCATATTTTAAATAGCAACAAAATTGCATCACATCTAAATCTTAATGTTTTTCCAGCAGCAATTATCTCTGAAACATCCCTATTGGATTCACTTGTCTCTCTGGTCTGAGCTCAGAGTTTGCCACCTTAAACTCAGAAGTAGCCAAAATATTTCCAGAAGATATGGTCAAAAAAGTCAAGAGGACCAACATTATGATGTGATCAAAACACTGTTACCTTTTCTCTAAATCTTCTGGGAATCTGTCTCCTTTCCTTTTGAAAGAAATCAATTCATTTTCCAGTTTTATCTTTATCTTTAAAAATTATTACTGATCCTCATGTGAAATTAGCCAGGAAATGAACCATCGTTTTTTTTAAATAAAAGAATCGTATTGCCAAGCCATCATTAGGCTCATTAAGCAAACACATTCCAACTTTTGAAAAGATACTGAACTCTTTCAGTGATTAATTTCTGTTTCTTAGAAGAATTAGTTTTTTGGGTTTTATTTATTAGCAGCCAGAAAATGGGATTATCTAAGGCATTATTTCATGAAGAAAATGTCCAAATTATAGTGAATGATTATATCACTGAAGCAAGTGATGGTACTAATGGACAGTGATCCAAATATACTCATTGGGCATATTACCTATAAACATATTTAACCCTATCAGTCACTAACCCAGTTAAATGGTCTTTCCAGTAGTTCTGGCACTAGATAATTCAATTTAGTGAGTCAGCTATGTCCAATAATCTCCATCAACTTTCTCCAGGACCCCAAGCGCTGGTCTGAGAATATTAGTACGACTTCATGGCAACCCATAGTCATATTACTGTTAGTCATATTAATTTGATGATTGCAGGCTCAGGATTTCTTTTAAAAGTGGCTGCACTGATTAGCTTATGCTACATATCATAAACAAAGGTTCATAAGCCACACTAACTGTATATATCTCATCACATGCTAACCCAGAACTAAAGAAACCATATGATAATTTCAAATGCTATGTTTGGGATCTAGCTGAGAAGGCCAACTACACATGAAAGTGTCATGATGGATGTTCACCCAATCATTTTACAACCCACCTTAAGTTTTCATGATTGGGTTGAAAGTCAAATGGGTGAAAGGCTCCATGAGGAGAACTAAGAAATGATGTCATTTAATTGGGTCATAATTCAATTTGCTAGACCTCAGGAACATCTAAACAGCCACAAATTCCTCATTCAATTTCAAAATGGAGAGATTCCAAAATACATATTTGGTCCAAGATGGAAACTGCAGGTTGAAGCAACTGGAAGATTGTCAGGGTATTTTACATCTATATTTACAGTAAATAAGAGGTCAGGAACTCGCTAACATCATGAGGTAAATTGTCAGGTAAATCACAGAAAAGCATAGAGAGCACACAGAAGAAAAAGACGGGAAAGAGGGAAACTCCCCCTTTACACCCAGCAACCAATCATAACATAGATTGCCTCATGCAGGAGCCCATACTTTCCAACCAATCAACTACAACTATGTGTTCTGGCCCATTATACTCTTTACTGTTCCAGCTATTAAATTAAACATCGTAACAAAGACTCTTTATAGCAGTATTTCTCAAGCTTGGCAACTTAAAGATGTGTGGACAGCAATTCCCAGAATTCCCCTGCCAGCATGCTTTATAGCAATGAGTAAGAGATTGTGGAAGCCTGGAAGAGAAATGAAAGGAATGTTAGACATTTGCAGTAAAGAGATAGGAAGGAAGTTTGTTGGTAGCTTATCTCATAAACAGCAACTACATTCAGATGATAAGAAGCTTAGGAAAAATCTAGTTAAAATTCCCAAGAGTCTCTGAATTCATGAACTTTACTAATAAAAAGAGTTGGAAATATCTCTTGCAGTTTCTAAGATTTTGTATTTACACCTAATGCTAGTATTAAAGACACATGAATGAGGTTACTATAATTCTTGCTTGCTAGATGGTACTCCTGAACTTACAGTCATCTGTTTAGTGGCCATTTGGAATTACAACAGCACTGAAAAAGTGACTTATGATTGTTTTTCACATTTGGCATACTTGGCAACTGGCATGCATTTATGGCAGTTGCAGTGTGCTGGAGTCATGTGATCACTTTTTGTGACCTTCTGGCAAGCAAGGTCAATGAAGAAATCAGATTCACTTAACACCCATGTTAATAACAACTGCAGTGATCCACCTATATAAATACTGTGGCAAGGAAGGACGTAAAGTGGGGCAAAACCCAACTATTCCATTTAGCAATGGAGATTTTGGGCTCAATTGTGGTCATAAGTCGAGGACCATCTGTACAGGTTCTGTAGGTGGTATGACACTATTCGCATTGATTGAACAACATTGTGTCATCCTTTGACAAAAAATGAGAAAGTCAGAAGGAATCCAAATGCTCTGGAAGTTTAATTATTCATGAGGATATAGATCGTGTGTAAAAGTCCTTATGAAAATTCAATATAAGGAGAAAAGAGCTCCGGTTTCAACTTTCTATGGAAAAATGGGAGTTATGATGTAACCCTAGAGAGAGAAAGGATAAAAGTCAAATGCACTTATAGTTGTTACAAAAAACATTGGAAGTTATATATTTTGTCTTTTTCTTTTTTCTATTTATCTCCTTTTTTTCATTTATTTTTCACCACTTTTCCTTTTCTTTTCCCTTTGAATTTTTTTATTCTGTAACAATTTCTTTAATAAAAAAATTTTTTTAAGGAAACTTGAGAAAAAGTGAAGTGGATTTCGGCATAGATTTGTTTTAAAAACAATAATAAATGATGCCCTTGCCCCAAGAAACACAGCAAGCTAGATTTAATAAGCCCAAAAGGGCTGGTTTAGACTTGTATCCTATGCCCTCTTGATGAAAAGGAGGCCCCAATGAACTCAGTAGAATTTACTTTTGTACAGATATCTATAAAACTGCACTTTTAATGGGTGGCTGGTTTGTACGTGTGTGCGCCGAGATATGCATTCTGTCAATGATCCACTGTTTGAGGAAATTCTGTGTCAACCGGCGTCCATATGGTAACACTTTGCAGTTCTCCAAAAGTGCAGATGCTTTTGAGAGCCGAGCATCTGATGCTCACAGTTTGCTATTTCCGAAGTTGTCAGCTCCGTGTTTTTGACAGCATGGGATCCCAGGCTTATGTTCCGTGTAACATAACTGTACATTCAGCGCTGCTGAGAGCAGGCAGGTTGTCTTCCTTTGAAAAAGCAACACATTTTAACAAATGCTGTTTTGGAAGGGAGAGATGGATCTTTTATTCAAACTAGTAAGGACTTGAACCTTGCCTCACATGAAGAAAACCACCACCTTGCATTCACCACATTATTATTGGAACTGGGAGCTTCATTATAAGGTGGTTTCATTCAGTATCTCACAACGGTTGAAAGATTTTGGTGTTAAGACTCTGCCTCAGATTTTTAGCAACCCTAGACATAATGGTGAGGGCTGAACCCATACAAAACAGCAAACCATGATATGATTTGGGGTCTTTTGGGCTCAGTGTATTGTTTGAGTCTACAGGTAGCCCTCAATTTATGACCACAATTGAGCCCAATATTTCTGTTGCTAAGTGAGACATATGTTAAATGAGTTTTCCCTCATTTTACAATCTTACTTGCCACAGTTGATAAGTCAATCACTGCAGTTGTTAAGCTAGTAATACTGTTGTCAAGTGAATCTGGCTTCCCCATGGACTTTGCTTGTCAGAAGGTTGGAAAAAGTGGTCACATGATCCCAGGACACTGTAAATGTCATAAATATAAACCAGTTGCCAAGCATCTGAATTTTAAACATGTGACCAAGGGATGCTGCAATGGTCATAAGCATGAAAATTGGTCATAAGTCACTTTTTTTAGTGTAGCTTTCATTGTAACTTTGAATGGTCACTAAATGAACTGTTGTAAGTCAAAGACTACCTGTAGTTGTTTGTGTGCATTAAAATGCTACGGAAATCCACTATGTTTGTACAAGTTTATTTAGAACTTAGAGTTAAAAAAAGTGCGGTCAAGTGTTACTTGTGGTTTACACATCTTCATAAAACAAAGATGGTTAATACTAATATTAATACTACTAATACTACAAAGGAGAAGAAGAAGAAGAAGAAGAAGAAGAAGAAGAAGAAGAAGAAGAAGAAGAAGAAGAAGAAGAAGAAGAAGAAGAAGAAGAAGAAGAAGAAGAAGTTGTTGTTGTTGTTGTTGTTGTACGGGACCTTGGAGGTCATCTAGTCCAACTCCCTGCTCAGACAGGAAACCCTATATAGTACCATTTCAGACAAATGGCTGTCCAGTCTCTTCTTAAAAACTTCCAGTGTTGGGGCATTTACAGCTTCTGTAGGCAAGTTATTCCACTGATTAATTGTTCTAACAGTAAATTTCTCCTTAGTTTTAGGTTGCATCTCTCTTTGATTAGTTTCCATCTGTTGCTTCTTGTCCTGCCCTCAGGTGCTTTGGAGAATAGCTTGACTCCCTCCGCCTTGTGGCAACCCCTGAGATATTGGAACACTGCTATCATGTCCCCCCTCGTCCTTCTCTTCATCAAACTAGACATACCCAATTCCAGCAACCGTTCCTTATATGTTTTAGCTTCCAGTCCCCTGATCATCTTTGTTGCTCTTCTCTGTATTCTTTCTAGAGTTTCAACATCTTTTTTACATCATGTTGACCAAAACTGGATGCAGTATTCCAAGTGTGGCCTTACCAAGCCATTGTAAATGGTATTAACACTTCACGTGATCTTGACTCTATCCCTCTGTTAATGCAGCCTAGAACTGTGTTGGCTTTTTTGGCAGCTGCAGCACACTGCTGGCTCATATTTAAGTGATTGTCCACTAGGACTCCGAGATCCCTCTCACAGTTGCTACTATTGAGCAAGGTACCCCCTATAGTATACTTGTGCATTTGGTTTTTATTGCCTAAATGTAGAACCTTTACTTTTTTCACCATTGAATTTCATTTTGTTAGATAGCGCCCAATGTTCAAGTCTGTCAAGATCCTTCTGTATCTTAAGCATATCTTCTGGAGTGTTGGCTATTCCTGCCAGCTTGGTGTTGTCTGCAAATTTGATGAGTTCCCCATCTATCCCCTCATCAAATTTTAGCAAGACATGTGACTCTTGCTTGGGATTTTGAGCCAAGCTCTGCAATGCCAAAGGGTAACTAAATGCCAGCAAAGAGACAGAGAAACCTTTTAACTCTTTGCTTCAACTGTTTTTTTTTTTTTTTGCAGTCCAGATCTCCTAGTCCTCATTTGTAATCTCAGCACATTTGGAAGACTCCAAGCAAATTTGAAAAAAATAGCAGCAGAAAAAATACAGTTTCTCCTCAAGTTATGACTGTAATGGAGATTGCCCATTACAGTTGTAAGTTGTAATGGTCATAAAATGGATCGATTACATGATCGACCTGATTTTACAACTTTCTTCGAGCAGTCGTTAATCAAACAGCGCAGTTATAAGTGCAAACGCCACAGTCATTTATTTCCTTGGAGTGGTTTTGATGAAAACCTGAAGTGCTGGTTTTCAGCAAAACCGTTATAAAATGTGGTCATGTAATTGTGGGACACTACAAAGGGCCATAAATATGGCCAGGCTGCAGCTACAGATAGTCCTTGACTTATGACCACAATTTTGCCCAACATTTCCATTTATAGCATGAAACCCTTATAAACAGAAGAACACTGACGCTGACATCCCCTAAACTCCACTGAAGATGTTACGTAGCCTGGTAATGAAACATTCAGAAACCAACTCACAAGCTCGGAGAATGAACCTTCACCCTCAGGAGTAGGAAGAGCTAAAAATGTCAGTTTTTCTTTTTTACATCATTCTGCGGGACTGCTGATCAGCACATTAATCAAGTTCAAAACAGACATCATCCTTCTGTCTTTGAGAAGAAGAGGTTCCTTCATCTCTGAGACTTCAAACCGGCCCTTGAATTTGTCATTTTTTGGAGAGCCCTGATTGAAGCCATTAACCCTTTGCTGGCCCCAGTCCCAAGGTTTCTTTGCCTTTTCTATTTTAACCTCTTGTCAGCAACCTCCTCCGTCTCATTATACCGTCTTCCATGGGAACGAAAATCTCTTTTCCAGCAAGTTGGAAATACCCCTTTATCTAGCAGTGCCTGGGTATTATTACTTCAAAGCAGGTGGAGTGAGGGGAAAAAAGAAGTATGGAGAGAAGAATAATGCCAGAATGTTAAATACTAGTTACCGCTCAATCACATTCCTCTGTATACCTTGTTACACGTACACACCCACACCTTTCCTGTAGAAGAAAGCACACAAAAGTATATCTTTGTATTTCCCTGACAGGAAGCCAGCAGCTTTGGGGAAGAGTTACCAGCAAATTAGGGCAACGGCAGAGGTAAATGAAGTTTTGAAAACGCCTTCCACAGCACAGCAATCCCACTCTGTATTAAAGTGCCGTTAAATTATTGCATAGGAAAGTTTGGGAAAGCTGGATTACAGATCCATTATGTAAATCATTCAATTTCTTTTCTTACATCCACATTAGCCCAGAGCAGGGACATTGAAGTAGGGGATCCTAAAACATCAAAATGAAGCCTATGACCGTGCAATCAAAGTCTCTCCCATTTTTATGTGTGTCTTGTGGAATGATAAACTGATAATTATAACCGCTCATGCCGAACCATCCCCTCTGCCTTCCCCCCACCACTGGTCCACAAAGCCAGAAACGCTGGGGAACTCTGTATTTACAGAAAAATAAAAATCTGCCCCCTTCAACCATTTTCTGTATATCAGACCTGATGTGTCAGGTACAAGGAATCAGGATCACAAGTTAAGGTCAGCACTAAATTAGTGCTAGATAAGAGTTGACAGAATTCTGAAGCGGGCGGGGCTGGACTTGAATGCTTGTGGCAATATAATGACTCCAGACTGATAACTCTCTTAACTCTGCCTCCAGGCTCTGTCCCTTCTTCCCCTACAATATGATAGGTTTGGTGATTCTAAAACATTTCATGAAAAGCAGGGAAAACCCAACCCTATAAACAAGCAACGAGCTATATCTTCCTCCAAACTACTGCCCCTGGGCAGAGTGTGTAATCTTGTGGTATTTCCTCAAAAGAGATCTCTCTCTTCAGCTCTCCACCCAACCTGAATGAGTTGGCACACCAGGCTTTGAGGAACATTTCATTATTTCTCATGGTTCTTTTCCAAGCCTACCACTGTGACTTGGCACGTGTTGTTTGGGAAATCATTGATATAAGCATGTTCAACATAGAGAAATAAATAAAAGACTCTTTCTGGAACATCTGCTTTAAGGCATCACTCTTTTTTGCCAAGAAAATGTCTCTCCTAGTTTTGAAATGTAGATGTATCTTGAACACACAGAGAGAATAAGAGGACACAGCAGGCATGATCCAAGTTCTTCCTAGTTTCAATTTTATTAAAGTGGATTTTCATCTATATCGCTATATCTATCTATCTATAAATTTTGGGTAAGGGATCACTTCTGAAATGTTGAAGCCATGTTATCTCAGGGTGTTTATTTATTATCCTGCCTATTTTTTTATAAATAACTCAAAGTAGCTCCTTTCTCCTCCTATTTTCCTCACAACCACCACCCTGTAAGGAGGGTTAAGTTGAGTGACAGGCCCAAAGTCACCCAGTTGGCTTTCATGCCTAAGGTGGGACTAGAATTTACAGTCTCCTGGTTTTTAACCTGATGCCTTAACCACTAGACCAGGGGTAGGCAACCTTGGCTCTTTTATGACTCGTGGACTTCAACTCCCAGAATTCCTGAGCCAGCCATGCTGAGGGGAAAGGGAAAGGTTTCCAAGCTGAGTCATGCTGGTTTAGGAATTCTGGGAGTTGAAGTCCACGAGTCATAAAAGAGCCAAGGTTGCCTACCCCTGGGTTAGGGAGAGAGTGAAGTGTGATCCTTGATGGACTCTATTCACTAGGTCAGGGGTAGGCAACCTTGGCTCTTTTATGACTCGTGGACTTCAACTCCCAGAATTCCTGAACCAGCATTGCTAAGCATGGAAACCTCTCCCTTTCCCCTCAGCATAGCTAGCTCAGGAATTCTGGGAGTTGAAGTCCACGAGTCATAAAAGAGCCAAGGTTGCCTACCCCTGCACTAGGTACTATGTTAAATACCTCACAAAAATGCTTGATTCATGCCTCAATCTGAATCAAACTCCCAATCTTTGAAGGATCTTTTGGAATTTAAGTGACAATAGGTCAGGAAGCAGGAAGGTTTCCTCTGGGGCTGCTTGTATTAGAGTATCCTAATTGGCCATTTAGAACATCAATCTCTTCTCATCTATGGAAATTCTCAGTCATCCAGATCATGGTTGTTCCAAAGGTGCTTTTTCAAAAGGCAACTGGACTTTGTTTTTCCTTGCAGACATTTCACTTCTCATTCAAGAGGCTTCTGAACTCGTCAGAACTGAGGAAGCTTCTTGGATGAGAAGTGAAACATCTTCAAGGAAAAACATAAGTCCAGTTGCCTTTTGACAAAGCATCTTTGGGATATCAGTCTCTTCTTTTTGGGAGAGTATGGTTTTGTGATGTGCATTCCAGAGGAGCAAACAACAGTGAAGTCTAGATAATTTGTGTAGGAAAAAGAGTGTTAAGATGGCTCCTCCCTAGTAGTTCTCATGCATGTTTAATGGTCTAGTGCAGGGGTAGGCAAACTTGGCTCTTTTATGACTCGTGGACTTCAACTCCCAGAATTCCTGAGCCAGCCATGCTGAGGGGAAAGGGAGAGTTTCTAAGCTGAGCCATGCTGGCTCAGGAATTCTGGGAGTTGAAGTCCACGAGTCATAAAAGAGGCAAGGTTGCCTACCCCTGGTCTAGTAGTCTGTTTTGGTTTGGCAAGATTTGTGCCTACTGTAGGTGAGGAACAATAAAGGAAACTGCTTAGAAGAACCTCAGCGTGTCTTATTTTTTGGAGCCTGAAAGGTTTTCAAGGTTTGCGCATCTTGAGACTGCTGCTCACTGTTCATGTCAAGATTCTTCATGCAGCAATTAACATAGCCTTGGCTAAACTGCATGCTGTGTTAAATGAAGGCTTGGAGAACTTAGAAGTGGCTTTTTGACTAGAAGCAATGATGGACTTTAAAAGTTCCAGCATGCAGTTGATCTTTGGGTGGCAAATGCTTAGGTCTTCACAAGCAAAGATGATTAGGGGACTGGAGGCTAAAGCATATAAGGAAAGGCTGCTGGAATTGGGTATGTCTAGTTTAACAAAGAGAAGGACGAGGGGGGACATGATAGCAGAGTTCCAATATCTCAGGGGCTGCCACAAAGAGGGAGTCAATCTATTTTCCAAGGCACCTGAAGGCAGGACAAGAAGTAACAGATGGAAATTAATCAAGGAGAGAAGCAACCTAGAACTAAGGAGAAACTTCCTGACAGTTAGAACAATTAACCAGTGGAACAACCTGCCTCCAGAAGTGGTGAATGCTCCAACACTGAAAGTTTTTAAGAAGAGACTGGACAGCCATTTGTCTGAAATGCTATAGGGTTTCCTGCCTGAGCAGGGGGTTGGACTAGATGACCTCCAAGGTCCCTTCCAACTTTATTATTATTATTATTATTATTATTATTATTATTATTATTATTATTATTATTATTATTATTATTATTATTATTAACGTTTTTCCTGTTATTTACGCATGGCTTAAGGTGGGATGCTTTGGATATATTAAAACATCTGTCAGACTCTCAGAATCACCAGTCCACTTAATTTACAGGTTACAGACTCGGAAAAACTTCTCCATACTAATGTATCCTACCTACCTATCAAGGCAGTAAAAGCAAAGCTGGCAATAAGTAGGAAGAAAAGGGAAATTATCTTAAAATCTGCAGAGCAGTTGAGAAATTTGGCTACAATTCTTTTGAGACAATAGCACTGATGGTTGTTCCTGCCCAGAAAGTAATTTTTCCCTTATGGCTACCAAACATCCAAACATTTAAATTCAGAAGTTGAATTTAATGTTCAGTTGAGTCAACCTCCACCCTTCCTTATTAATCCTAATTAATCCCTTTAACCTTAGAATGTCAGATTCTAAAACAAGCTGGACTTTCAACTGAGACTTACAATATTAAAATATGAGAAAAGGAAACTCTTTTGACCCAACTAGTTATGGAAAGCATTGCCTGGAATCAGTTCTGATTTGGGAACTGAAGATTCCCAGGAGATTTGATAAGTTTCCAACAAAAAAAAGTTTGCAATTTATCAAAGAGAGATTCAGCCTAGAACTAAGGAGAAATTTTCTTACAGTGAGAACAATTAACAAGTGGACCTGTCTCTTCTCTTCCACTTCCAGCACATAAATATATAATGTCCTTGTGAAATCAAGATTGTAGAATGCTAGAAAAGAATCACTACCCAGTAGCATGTATTACGGTATCTATAGCAAGACTTTGAAGCAGACTTCAAACAATTACCTTTATTTTTGTGCAATGATGTTTATTTCAAATCAAAGGGACAAAAAGCTACAGTGGTACCATTCAGTATACCCGGCAAGCTTCAAAACCAAGTTGTAGTACAGTATGAATCAGTTGTTTTATTTCTCAAAGTGAAGTCCTTAGGAAAATCAACTAACATGTATCTTTCCTTTTGGAATAATTGAGCTCCCAAGTCCACTGTGATACAACTTGGAAGACAGGAACATTTCAATCATGTTAGCTTCAGTTTTTCCCCCAGAGAAACCACAACTGGTTTTGTACACCACCCTTTGTATTTCAGGAACAGCATGCCACCATCTGGACTAAATACTAAGTCACTGAGTTTCTTTGGGAGATTCTGGTTTTAGAGTTTCCACTTCCCTTTCATTAGGTTTTGCAGGCTCCGGGTCATCTGAGGTATTCTTGAGTGCAGGAACAAAGGGTCCTACAAGCCAGGACAATGGAGTGTTCTGCAGCACATAGTCCAAGATATCATCTACATACTTCTGGGCCATGCCGACCGTCTTCTTGTTTTGAATCAAAAGGCTGCTAGAAAGATCTTTGAAAGAATTAACACCAGTCAATGTAGCTTGAAGTTCCTCAATGCTATGGAGAGCCGACTCAATATTCTGCTGAAAGATACCAGGCAGACCTTGGATGCTTCCCATCAAGTTCATGTATGCCATCTGCAATTGTTCAGTGATGTGGTAACTCGTGGCCAAGGTATGAGATTCCATCTGTGAAAAGAAATGAACCAATAAGTATTTTAGCTTCTCAAGAATGATCTTACAATTATTACATCAAGAGCTCATGTTTTCCTGGTCTCAACTATGACTTTAATCCAGCCGTACCTGCTGGAGCTTTTCCTTTTCTTCCTGGGATATCTGAAGGATATCTTGCTTGGTATGTTCTATCTAGTGGACAAAACAAGGAATTGTTTTAGTACAGCTTTTGTTTAGAGCAATACAATTTGCTTTGCCATCAGAAAGATAATGACCAGAGCAAGCTATCCATCCCCTTGCAAATATCTCAAAGCACTAAATAAATAAAAGAATACAAATGTTTATCAGTTGGAGTCTCCACTCCAAACTTAAACGAATGCAAACACATAATTTTTCTGCCATTTTTCTGCTTTTTCTCTTTGAATGGGATCTGGCAACCATGATTTGCCTTGAACAAGTCACAAAAATACCAATTTGGGGATTAAAGACAAAACAGGGCTGCTACTTTCCAAATGAAAAAAAAAAGGGGGGGGGGCAAATCATTTTGTTGTACGAAAAGTCAAGTTTAGATATCTAATCTTAAGCTTCGTATTCCACCATCTTTCTAGTACAGCTCCCCTTTTGCTTTCTTGTTTCCATTAAATAAATCATTTCCCATATACATAGCAGGGTAAGCTTATGTCTTATAGCTAGCTTATAGGCTAGTTTATGTCTCAGCACATCCCAAATGTCTAAGCTCCTTTCCAGATGTGTCACACAAAGTTTAACATTCTATTGATCTGGCAGAAAAAAACATGTGTTCTTTTTGTGTATTTACTGTCCCTGTGCCCCAACAGCACGAGTTGCTTATACCACAAACAGAACATAGTTAAGGAGGGGTGGGCTGAAGAATATGTCATTCCATATTCAATAAAAAAAAATGGGTGTGGAGCTCAATTCTCCTACCTGCCCAATGGCTTGATGTAATTGGCTGAATGTATTTTGGATGTTTTCCCTGGCAGCTTCCATTTTCACCACAGCATACTTGTAGGCCCGATGCTGGAGTTTAGTTGACAGGGAACCAAGCTGCACAAAATAACCTTGGGATTCAGGTGGTAACTCGATCCCTTCTGATGTAGATTGTGCTATTTTAGCTGTGGAGTAGAGTTAAACACGTTACTTCTCTGAAACTTCTGCTCAGGCTTCAACCCATGGAAGCCATTTTCTTTTCCAAGCATGGCCTTTGAAAACCGCAATGTTCACAAAAGATAATTGAGTGAGGCTGGGAGTTTTGCAAAGGCTGAATTCCTATGAGCAAAACTGATCTCAGAGAACTAGATTGGAGATGTTGGAGTAAAACTCCTCGCTTACCAAGTTCTTCCTCCGTCATTGGTAGATAGTGATCCAACAACTCTTCCGATTTCTCTAGCACTGCTTCTACCCCACTTATGGCGAGTTTACTCATTCTTGTGTCTATGATCATCTCTTTGCCATCTTGTACAACTTTGGCTACTGCTTCTTTTACATCCGCTACTTTGGAGGACACCAGTTCCTGTGTCTCAGAGATAACCTACGGAGATACCATTAAACAAACAGCAATATTCAGTGTCTTGGGAACTGGACTAATGTAATGCTAACCATTATTTTCTTAAGAATTACTCTGTGTAGGCAAAAAAATCAACATTGGCAGAATGCTATATTTGAAAAACAAGCAGTATGTCCCTCTATTGCTTTTTAGACTCAATTTACTTTATGGTTAACTCCACCAGCTGCTACTCTGTTCCAAGCTATCAGATCAAATCAAATAAATCAATACAATGCTGAAATCAGATTTCACACAAGTTCTCATCCCCTGAGCAAGCGGCTTCTAATTTTATATCCCAGTGCATTTCTGAATCTTTTCCTCATGCTGTTGATCAGAAATAAGAACATTGGATTACTATACCCAGAATCCCCAATGTAAGGCAATTTTAAGACATGTTGGAGTTGCACTCCCAAACCTCTAGAGGGCATCAGATTTATCACCCAATCAAAGATGATATTAAAAGACAGAAGTAAAAATAAGATACTCAGTTTACCTGGTCAGCTGTTTGATGGAGGAACGGCAGGTTCTCTTCCAGTTTATCCAAACCCTTGGAGGCATAGTGGCTAGCTGCTGAAACTACAGAGATGCAGACTTTAGCTTACAGGTTGCAAGTCTTTTGCCATAACATCCAAAAAGTATTAACTATTTTTAGAATTCTAATCACTAAATAATTGGTTGCTCCAACTGAATGTTCCTTTTTCCCTCCTCATTACGTTCCATTTAAATTTCTCATGGTATAAATTTCTACAAATTAAAATGTGTTGCACTTTACAGAAAAATGGTTCCAGGAGGATATTCATTTATTCATTCCTTTGTTTTTAGATTTATATGTTGCCCATCCCACAAAAAGGTGACTCTGGATGGCTTACAAACATTAATGTGGACCTCAGAGTCCTATTTCCATCCTTTCAAGAAATGTCGTATCCTAACACACAGTTCCTACAATTCGGAAACCATCAAAAGCATTACTGAAATGACAGAAATTACAACACCCATGGGTAAATACAGATTCTCTGGGGAAACCTCCATACTCAGTAGGAGAAGAGAGGAAGAGATAACCAATTCCTAGAGTTGGGAAGGATCGCTGAAGTTCTCAAATCTTTCTGGTCAATGCAGAAATCCACATTAAAGGGGGCTATCTAATCTGCCCTGGAGGACGCCCCAATGGAGTCAACCACTTTTCTGAGTTATTGGTTTCACTGTTGAGATTTATGCAGGACTTCAACTATGCATACATACCAATAGAATTCCTCACATTACATAAGTAATCCAGTCCCAAAATCTACAGTAAAAATAAGCCTGTGAGGTGCCCCAAAGACTTGCTGTCTCTTTGTACAAAGAACATCTTGAGAATGAGGGCAGTGTGTTACCTTGGGGCTCAAGCTTACTCAGAAAAGGTTGAGCGCTACTCATAGCCATCTCAGAGACATGCTTCACACTCTTCTCTGCCAAATCCAGGACTACTTTAACATAGGGGTGGTTGTCTTTAGTTGAGGTATAAACGGAAGCTGCCATTTCATAAGTGGAGCTAACAAGAGGTAGGTTGCTGGCTCTTGAAAGAACATCCTTTGGGATATGATGGGAGATAAAGTTAGAAAATAAATCCAGTACTGTGGCTAATACCTATAAAGACAAGGTTTTCTTGAATAACCTCCACCTGTGTTGGGACTATAGCTCCCAGCCTGTATAACCAGTAACCCTTTTAGCAGAAAATTCTGGAATTTGTCATTTGAAAACCATAAAGGCACACAATTGATGAAGGCAGGTTTGGACATAATTGTGTTAGCAGTTCCTTTAGACCAGGGGTCCCCAACCTTGGCCACTTTATGACTTGCGGACTTCAAGTCCCAGAATTCCTCAGCCAGCATGTCCGCAAGTCATAAAATGGCCAAGGTTGGGGATCTCTGCTTTAGACAATATTTCCCTCCAACCACACTGGGTCATTCACAACATTTTAGCATTTGTTGGCCTAGGCACCAAAAACATACAATATGTAGATTATTATAGCAAGCGGCTATCTAATGTATTATACTTCTGAATTCGTAAATTAAACCACAACCACCCAACCAATTGTTGTCTCAATACTCAACATGGATTAGCACAAAACACCGTGCACAAAACACTGTGACACAGAGAGGTCACATAATACCCACTGGAATCAATATGCCTTCAGATACCATGCTTGGTTATCTATGAGGCTTTTTGTCCACAGGACTTTAAAAAAAAAAGTTAAGAGATTTAGAGAGTTAAACAGAAAATAAGAGAGTAAAATAGAAAGCTGGCATACCACTCTAGCATTATTGTTATGAAGTACTCTTTTGCATCATATAAAAATACTCTACTGAAGGAACTATTCAGCTTTTGAACCATGGATGTTTTGCAACTGGTCACGCCCACCCCATAACAGGCATTTAATGACTAGGCAATCTTCTGGTGGCAGCCATTTTTGTGAGTGTCCCCATTCCTTGCTCTCAACATGCTAAAATATGACCCCAACCCCCAAGCTGGACTACCTGTTCCAAGGAGAAAATGCCTCCATTAAACAGCAATGCCAGGAATTCAAATAAGCCTTGACTGCTAGTGTTAAGTTTAGTATGTTCCGGCACTTAGGAAAATTCTCATTGCAGAATGGAAGAGAAATAGCAGAGAAATCCTATGAAAAAACTGCTGGCATTTCAGATCAGAAAGACACTTAGGCCATCCCTTCTCCCTTGCATATTTCAGGGGTTCCAAGATACCGACTGCAAAAGACTTAAAGTCGTCTCTTTTCATTGCCATCTAGTGGTTGCTTTAATTTTTTTTGTTGGGGGAGGCATATTTGAATCAGTATAAACTCCTGGTGACCACCTAGATCAGGATTGAGGAACCTGGGCTCTTTTATGACTTGTGGACTTCAACTCCCAGAATTCCTGAGCCAGCTCAGGAATTCTGGGAGTTGAAGTCCACAAGTCATAAAAGAGCCCAAGTTCTCCACCCCTGACCTAGATTAATTCTCCTGGAGTTTTCTTGGCAAGATTTTGGNGCCATCCTACTTTGTGGATAAATCAGGACTAAAACTCCTGATATTCTGGTTTCTATATTGGTGCCTTAACCAGTACACCAAAATAGTTCTAGCCCTACATTTCAAACCATAAGAAACTTAGCAGTCAATTGTGTTTCAATTATTTCAAGAGTGGAATAGGCTGTTTCGTGTGCTTTGGAAGCGCTTCACATTCATAGAGCCTTTGGCACCAAAAGACCTGGCTTCTGAATGATGGACTGAGGAATGCTGCTAAAAAAAATGAACTGGGCTGAGAAAATTAATTATCTTTAATTAAAGTTAAATAGCACAGTCGGGCTGTCTACATAAAACATCCTGTTTCTATCACATTAAATGTTACTTGGCATTAAAATCTAAATTGGCCCTGCGCTTTTATTATCCTATCAAAATTATATACAGGTGTCTACTGTTATTATTCATTAGTTTATACACACTAAGGACAAGCCTACCTGCGATGTTTCATCATTCTCCATAGCTAAAGTCTGTTCCTCGTTATTTTTGGGAGCCACTGGATGTCCTGGCCTAGAAGAAAAAAAAAATATCCCTTAGTAACTCTCTCAAACTACCTGCAGTTGAAGAAGATCATTGATGGTGCTCTTTCTCTATAGCTCTTGCTTCCACTTCACATCCATTGCCATAGGCAACAGCTCATGTGTGGCTTTTCCCAAGCACCAGATGCAGAGAAAGGAAAGACATGATTGTGGGGTTACCTTGCAGCTGTGTGGGAGACCTGCTAAAGGAGAACAAGTGACAAGCTTATTATTGCACATCATACTTTTTTGCCATAACTTTTTAGTAGAATTTTCTTTTCTTTTTGGAAACTAAATAAATTGTTGAGAAGAAAGGCTGAGCAATATCAGAAATGGTTGAGGTTTGCACTCTAGACTGGAAAGAACAAAAATCCCAGAAGATAGCTACCAAGAAATATACATGGTGTGCCCATGTAATTCCCAGGGGGGGGGGTCAAACTCAGCTTAATCTTATGTTATTCCACATCTAGATGAGCTGTGCTTGGTTTTAACTGCATTTTAGGGTAGAAAAGATAACCCGACTTTCTCTGTTTTACCACCATGCAAGCATTGAGTTTACTTTATTTCTAGAACAATTTAATGTTTTTCTCATTGTTAAAAAGCAAATCTCAAAGAGCTGAGCTGCCAAGATGATAATAAAGACAATGGAAGCAATACTTTTATATTCTCAGAATATATCATATCAAGCAAGAGTATAATTGAATAAACCCTAATTGGGTTCATGAATAATGCTAAGGAAAAACAGCCCAGATTCTTAACCCAATTAACAAATCTTCCTATATAATATTAAGCCATAATGCAATTTGTTTTGACTTATATAAACCTGCAATTGTGCCTTGGAAATCCTGGTTTATAATTTAGCTTTGGGTGGGAATCTAGAAATTATGGCTTATTTTATAGGGTTAAATAAAACATGGCTTATCACAAGGCAGGAATCTAAGGAGTGATTCCCTTAATGAGTTGCAACCTTGCTTTCTGATTAAGCAACATTGCTTTTACATTTCCAAGGCTAAAATAGGGCTAATTGTTCTATATAGAAGTTATCTAAAATACATGTAGTCTTATGTGACACTAGAGGATAAAAATGTAATCTGGTAAAACTTAATGATAAAATGCAAACATGTAAAGTTGGTTTTTTTTAAAAAAAATAAAGTTTATTGAATAAATTAAAATTGATTTTACTAACCCATAAACTTAGGTATATATATTTCACAGGCTGAATTCACACAATACACTAACAAGCAGACTACATGATGGCTTATAAAAGTTCTATGAATTCACTCTTAGAAACTCTGGAGATAACAGAGAAAGTGGAACTAGCATTCCATGTTTACATAGCCAATATCATCCCTAATATTATACATGAGCACATACTTAACAATATAAATACAATTATTTAAAAAAAAAAACTTGGAAAAGACTTACATTTTCTTAGTAGGAAGTTTCAAGATGGTCTTCAGCTCTTCCCAGAAACTCTTGTAGGGTAAATTAGTCAGCTCCAGTTTCAGCTTATTTATTCATCAGGTGAAGACCAAGCCCTCCAATTGACAGAACAGAGGGCCAATGGGAACATTGCTTGCTCTCTCATAACCAATCAGTCAGCAAAGCAAGAATGTGAGAAGGTCTGACCTCTCCAGATAATGGCCTCAACTGAACAACTCATAATAAAAGCAATAGGGGTTGGGTTCATACATTGGTTTGAATTATAATGCAGTTTTTTTCGTTTGGGTTTAAAGTGTTATGTGAACCCAGTGTATAAAACATGGTCTGTAACAGCATGTTATATAGCCCAGATAGTAATGCTTGGTTTGAATAAGCCCTGCTTAAACTATGTCTCATCTGATGTAGTGACATCATATTTTCAGCCATGGTTTGTTTGGACATGGTTTGTTGAATATGTCACAATTAGTCTGTCCACATCTCAGGTAAATTATAAACCATGTTTTAGAAACCACAGTAGCTAATTTCACACAATGTGCTAAGCCAGATTCCAATAAAGTGAACAATGATTTAGTACAAGGGTCTTTGAACTCTGAGGTGGCTGGAACCACTTGGATGTTAAATACATGCTCTGGGTATGCCATGGTGGGCACCATCAGCACCAAACACTCATTAATGCAATAGTCATGTTTCCAAAGCTTGTTATTATTTTTATTTTCAAGATTATCCCCAGAGCCTGGAATTATTCTTGGAAATGAAGATTATGTTCAAGACCGAGCGTTGTTTTTTGGGATGCTAGCTTCCCAATTTTTAATAAAAGATTAAAAAATCCTTTCAAGATTAGTATTCGGTGTAAACCAATGCTTTGAGTAACAACATGATATTCCCATGATCTTGTGGCCTACCATACGAGGGCTGCAAAGTCTGCAGCAAAGAGAAGCAGACCACATGTGGGTTTAGTGATGTATACTAATCCAGATTCAACTTAGTTAACAGCAGCTTACTTTGAAAAAAATGGATTATTTTGGGGTCTAATCCCTTAAACACTTAGGCATCTGTCACAGATTTTTTTTGTCTTTGATTGGTGGAGTTGATTTTCTTAGTAGGTTTAAGCCAATGGAATAGAAAGGGGAAAATGTCCCTTCAGCAGTAGCACAGTATGTAAACATGACTAGACAAGAATCATTTTTCTTCTTGGTTTGAAAAAACCTGACTTGCTCTACCATTCTGTCTTGCATTGGCACCAACATCAGCAAGCAAAGTTTTTCAGACCAAGGAGAAAAATGATTATTGTCTAGTCATGTTTATATGCTACAGCTGAAGGTACATTTGCCGGGTCAGTGCTGTTTGTAATTGTGCAAGATTAAATCCTACTGAGTTCATTCACAGATCATATCACGTTTGCTCCATTTCACCTTTATTAGCCAGTTAGAGAAATGAGGAAGGAAGCAACCCAGAACTAATGCTGGCTAAAAGGGGAAACACAAGGAAGAAATAGAAGTTGAGTTTTCTGTTTTCTTAGTTGCTATGTTCATTTAGGATAAACTGACCAGGATTTCATGGCCTCCATAGCAACCATCGGTTTCTGGGTGATCTTGAGCCTGATGCATACAGTATATGCAGTCTCTGGCTAGACCTCATTTTTACCTCAGAGCACATGAGGCAAGATATGAAGATGGAAAATGTTGTGATAAGATTTTTGCTATGGTTAAATCACTTTCTGGTCAATATGTGGACTATGGCACACTTTTACAGAGTTAGAGAACCATTAAACGCTAATGCTATTGAGTGATCTAGCAGGCCCATTGCAACTTTTTAAACAGTGGCCTTGTTGAAAGTTACCTACATAGTTCTAGCAGAATAGGGAAACAATTCTTAAGTCAATGATGCCAGGTTTATGGAAGTCTTCGCTGAGGAAATTGCTTAGTTTTGCTCAGGTCGCATGCCACTTAGAGTGTCAGGCAACATCTCACACAGTCCTTTGAGTTAGTGATTGTTTTTTTCTTTTTTTTCTTTTGTAGTGTTTGAAAGGGGGGATAGAGTTCTCTGTGATATGAACTCTTCCAACTATAGACTGGTGCTATGTGTCAATTGGGTCCTTCAGGTGGGAAAAAGGGTGTGTGTCACCAGATTCAGAAGTTCTTGAATGTTTCTTTAATAGAGAGGCTGGTACATGCTGCCAGTAAGCACTCAAGTCCAATTCAAAATCCTAGTGTTAAGTTACTAAGCCCTACATGGAGTCTTGGTGGTGCAGTGGTTAGAATGCAGTATTGCAGGCTAATTCTGCCAACAGCCAGCAGTTTGATTCTCACGGGCTCAAGGTTGACTCAGCTTTCCATCCTTCTGAGGTCGGTAAAATGAGGATCCAGATTGTTGGGGACAATATGCTGACATTGTATACTGCCTAGAGAGTGCTGTAAACTTATATAAGTGCTGTTGTATTAAGGATGTTGTCCTCCTCATCTTTTCATCTTCTCATCTTACCTAATATCTTCACCTATTGGTATCTTATGATTTACCACTTGTTTGTATCTTATGATTTATGATTGTATCTTATGACTTATTATCTATGACTTACTACTTTGTTGTTTATATGTACACTGAGAGCTTATGCTCCAGAGACAAATTCCTTGTATGTCCAATCACACTTGGCCAATAAAGAAGTCTATGTTTTGCTATTGCTATTGCTATTTCTGCTTCTACCTTCAGGCCTATATTCTCCAACTATAATCGGCCAATCCTGTGTGACCATCCTGATAAGTGATGCTTAAGAAGCACCCCCCCCCCCGTAAGAAATTAAAGGGTAAATGGCAAACTTCTTATAAATGATCTTAACATCTTAGAATGGTCTTCTCCCAATATTGTCCATCCGCCTGGCTTACTCAAATGCTATAAAAATGGTCCTGTTTCAACAAGCATTCCAGTGTGGGACTAGACTTCATTTTGTAGGCAGTGGTGGGATTCAAATATGTGAACAACCGGTTTTCTGTGTGGATGCCACTTCTGGAAGTCCATTCTGGGCCTGGGCAACAAAACATTAGATACCGGTTCAGCCGAAGTGGTGCAAACCAGCTGAATCCCACCACTGTAGGGATTAGATTTATGGAGGGAGGAGATATTTGTCTTTAAATAAGTAAGAAGTTGGCTTTAATGGAGGGCTGAGGGACAATCTGATTGAGATGTGTTGTTCCTTTAAACCAGGGTGTCAAACTTGCAATGTCACATGATGTGTTGGGACATATCGCGACTTTTTTTGCGTTACTAGCAATGGACTGGGCACGGTTTTGCTATGATGCATCTGGCCGGTGGGCCGGCTTTAAACTGTCAGGATTGTGTGCGTGAGCAGTATGAACAGATTTTTGTAATAAGTAATCAAAGTATAGTTTATAGACCACACTCCCTGAGTTCATATACTAGCTTCAAACCAAAGCAAATGTTCAGTTCTCTATTTGCTTACATCAGATAAACAGAATCTTGCCAGATTAAACCTTTACTACTCTCAACTTAACAGACATAGTCTGGGAGAATGTAGGGAATGGTTATCCTTATTCTCTTCCTTTGTCTCCTACACAGTTAATTGAACTTTGCCCATTTTACAACCTTTCTTGCCACAATTATTAAGTGAATCAATGCAGTTGTTAAGTTGTCACACAGTTGTTAAGTGAATCTGGCTTCCCCATTGACTATGCTTGTCAGAAGGTCACAAAAGTGATCACATGACCCTGGGAGGCTGCAACTATCATAAATATATGCCAGTTGCCAAGCATCTGAATTTTTATCACATAGTCAGGAGGATGCTGCAACTGTTGTAAATGTGAAAAATGGACAAAAGTCACTTTTTTCAGTGCCATTGTAACTTCCAATGGTCATTAAATGAATAGTTGTAAGTCGAGGACTATCTGTACTTTGACTATCCCTCACTTCGGCCTTTGCTGGATTAGCAGTTGGATTAGTAGCTCTCATCAGAGCTTGTTAATAGCGGATTTCTACTCAAATAATTACAAGGTATCTTATTGTACACATATTTTTAAAGAAAATTATGGGTGCAGGCATTCGTAAGGCCAGAAAAGTCAAGATGAAGAGACAACTGCATGAGGTGATCCTACTTCTATCTCACATGTAACTGCACAATAAAAAGGGCCATGGTTTCCATTATGCAGTCATGGCTACCAACACTTGACTTTCATTACCTCTCTATGGATATCCCTGATTATGTATCAATTCCAAGTACTTGATTCATAGAGTAAATCTGATCACTTGCAACATGCAGGCAGCCTCATATTTGCAGCAATGAAATATATAAAGTAATCCCAGTCTGAGAGTAGGTCTGCAAAAAATCCAGAATCCATTAGATAGCATAGAGCAGGGGTGTCAAACTGCTGGCCTGCAAGCCAGATGCGTCACGCAGAAGCCGTGCCCACCCCAGATCCAGTAAGGGGGAAAAAGTCACTATACATCATGACACATCATGTGATGCGGCGAATTTGACACCCCTGGCATAGAGAGATGTGGAAAAGAACTAAGGCTTGCAGGATTCAATCTGGGTCGGTCACCGGGACCAGAGGCTTTGTCTTCTGAGCTTTTGGACTCATGTTGGAGCCTATCCTCAGTGAACTTCTAACAGAATGTGAGCTTTGGGCTATTCTCTGTGTAGTATTTACATAGTGCTTCTTGAATGTGGCTTTTTAGATGTTGATTAGGGTGTTGATTAAGCTATTAAGTCATTGGCTATTGTTTCCTTGTGTTGCCAAGACTTTGCTTCCTTTGATAAGCCGGTGGCAAATCAGCACTCCTGTTGGCTGACAAGGGGTGTGTTTCCTAGACTTCAATCACTTCCCTGGCTGTTTTTGTGCCTGCTCGTCTAACAATCTTAGTAACTGCAAAATTGAATTATGTCCTTGTTTATTGCAATATGAGGCTACCAATGAGTTTGGATCTCCTCATCTGACTGCTCGCTTGTGTTCTTGCAATCTGATGGTTAGCTTCCTCCCCATCTGTCCTACATAGTCATGGGGGCAATCCATGCAGGGGATCCGGTAGATTACATTGGAAGTATCTCCCACTTCCAAGCGATCTTTACAATGCATAGTTTGTCCTCGTATGGTAGCCTCTAGGCATTGCAGATCTCGGAAGCTGCGTTCTACTGTTTCCAAAATGTTTTTGATGTAAGGCTTTGTAGCTTTTCAGCCATCTAAAGCTCATCCAGATTTTTGTGGACCAGATCTGGCTGTCCAACATACTGTCAATGTATCCTCATACAATGCGATAGCTTTTATACTGTCAAACATTATCATTTCTTTTCTTTTTTTTCGAGAGAGATAGAATTGTCAGTGTTAAAGTCACCTAAACCAAGCAACAATCTTCTGGATGTTAGCTTACCCGGTTATGGTGTAGCTGTGAGAAGCTCAAATAAGTCAGACAGCAGCAAGATACAGAAATAAATAAATAAACCCTCCCATCCCTGTGTGGGAACAAAATGAATAAAAAGAGATAAGTAGCAGAGGCAGGGGAAAAAAAAATAAGCTAAGAACAATGTAAAATTCATCCCCAAAATTATACTGTCATAATTTTGAAGAAAAAAATGTAGTTCAATAGCTTATTTGGAAGATCTAGTTACAATCTTCATTGCATTTTGCTGTACACAGCTGTATAAAAGATATGAGTAAAGAGGAAGAAATTGCCGCTTGCAATTATGCCTGATTTCTTTTATTATTTTCACTCCCCAAGAAAAATTGATTCTCTGTATTTCTCTCCTGAGATTCCTTCAAGGTCTTTTGTTTCCCCTTTCTGTGTCCCCCCCCCGCCCCCGGCTTGGAAATCTAAAGTGGATGACTCACAGCTCCATGTAGGTTGAAGAATGAGCCTCAAAAAACAAAAATGTCTCAGCTAGTCTTGATAACGGCACTGATCAATACTTTTCTGGCTCAAAACATTATTGATCTGAGAGAAGCTCATGGGTCATTTTTAAAATGTAGAATTAATGTCAAAACCAATCCCAGACAAAGGTTTCAAGGAGCAGGTTTTCATATCAGGGCTGTGCTTTAGAATTAATGATGGCAATAATAGTCGCAACAGCTATGGCTACCTCTAAACAATACTGCTCATCTATTGAGTGTGGGAAAGAGTCTGCTAAGCATAAGTGGATAAATGGAATATTTGCACTTCCTCAGTCTCTAAATGTCACACACTTTTATTGGAGGACATAGAGTGTTATTTCTACACCACTGTTTTTTACCTTTTATGTCCACACAAAACTTTGGGAAATTCAAGAGGAATGGATTCAGCACTTACAATAACTTGCATGGGAAAGCGTAGGAGAAAGACAAACAGAGCCTGGGGGCGGAGTCAAGAGAGCAATCAGCCTGGAGTCATTACATTCTCAGAAAAGGTCTAAGTCCCACCCCTCTTGAATTCTGTTGACTTTTACCTAGCACCAATGCATTGCTGATCTCAGTTGACTAGATTCTTGGATATAGACATGAGCAATAAATCAGCTTAACTAGAATTCATTGTGTGGTCCTGATTTTTTGTGCCTGAAGCTATTAAGTGAACGAGGAGGAACCACCAATGAGAAGCTTCATTCAAACAGACGCACATTCATTCAGATTTGCTAGCTGTTTTCATCAAGGACAATTTTCTGCTTAAATCTATAAAAGGCAGAACACTCTCTGTGTTACTATCGAATGCCACATTTCGGCGTTAGAAAAACACACAACATAAGTATTCTTTAAAGTTGGTAACTTGCCTTCCTCAATTTTTCCCATGTTATTTTCCTCAAAGAAGAACAAAGGGGAAGGTTTTGTTTTTAATGTACCAAAATGTTTTAAGCCCCACCCTATAACTTGATTTAGAGTAGGGTGGATGGTCTTATGGTTCTTTATGATATTTTTTTTTTCAGTCAACCATAAAATGTCAGTTTTTGAAGTGCTGGCAATAGCATTTCAGGGCTACGTCAATGGAGGATCCTTCGAGGGAAAAATTTTGAAGGCCTTCCAGAGAACGTTGCCAATATTCTAAACAGCAACCAGGGCATTGTTGATGCGTTCATGTGAGGAGGTAGGAGAGAAGTGGGCGGGCTTAGAATTCTATTGACCATAGAGCTTCCTCTTCTCTGTGCAGGGGAAATGCCACTTCGGGGGCCAGAAAAGGAGAGACGCCCCTCCCTGAAGTTACAGAGGTTTTGGAAAAAAAGTGAGACGGGATTTGTATTTCTGTTGCTGGGTACCCATCCTACATAACTTGTAAGCCTCATTATTTTTGTCCCTTAATAATTTGCCCTTGAAAGCAGAATAACTGGACAAGAGGGTTGGAAGGGACCATGGAGGTTTTTTAGTCCAAGCCCCTGCTCAAGCAGGAGACCTTATACCATTTTAGACCATGGGTTGTCCAATCTCTTCTTAAAAACTACCAGTGATGGAGCACCTACAACGTCTGAAGGCAAGCCGTTCCACTGATTGTTCTGTCCGGAAATTTGTCCTTAGTTCTAGGTGGCTTCTCTCCTTGATTACTATCCGTTGCTTCTTGTTCTGCCTTCAGGTGCTTTGAAGGATAGGTTGATCCCCTCTTCTTTGTGACAACCCCTTAGATATTGGAACACTGCTATCATATCACCCCTTGTCCTTCTTTTCTAGACAAAAACCCAGTTCCTTCAACCATACTGTTCAACAGTCCCTAATTATTTTTGTTGCTCCTCTCTGCACTCTAAATCTCAGTATATTTTTTATACAGTGGTGACTAAAACTGGATGTCATACTTTAAGTGTGGTCTTACCCAGTGCTTTTTTTATGTGAAAAAAAAGGGCTGGAACTCACACACGTCATATAACCCGCCTTGCCTACCCTACAAGGTTCCATCCAAAAAAGGTGCCGGAACTCCGTTCTGGGCGTTCTATGACAAAAAAAAGCCCTGGTCTTACCAAGGCATTATAAAGTAGTACTAACCCTTGACATGATCTTGATTCTATCCCTCTGTTAATGTTAAAGCAATCATTAAGACTGCTCTCAACTCCAGGTTAATTCTTCTGGAATGGTATAACCAGTGAGAAGATCAAGTCAATTTCTCACTTGTCCACCAAATAAATACAAGACTTGCATTAGTCAACCACTATGAGAATACTAGATTTTGACCATTTTCATCAATTGACTTGACCTAATAACTATCAAACTTTTAGATTGCAGTTTTCACTCTGCTCTGGCCCAATAAAGCATTTTTTTCAAGTGAAGATGTTCTGATGTTCTTCTGATTTTTTCATCAATGCCTTTTTCCCCCAAAGAAGGTCAAGAGGACCAACAAAAAAATCTCAAGAGCTTAGTTCTTTTTAGATGTTTAAAAGGTACGAGCTATTTGCAAGGGCCTTTGTATAAAATAGTTGGGAGGAGTTGTGTAACCTATTTTTCCTTTTTACAATCTTTATTTCTAGAATCAACGTTATATAAACTGCGTAGAGCCTTTGCTATGATGATTGCACCTGAGAAGTTTGCTTTCTCCAATAGCGCCCCATCAAGTAGGTGATATAATAATAATAATAATAATAATAATAATAATAATAATAATAATAGTAGTAGTAGTAGTAGTAGTAGTAGTAGTAGTAGTAGTAGTAATAAAGTTGGAAGGGACCTTGGAGGTCATCTAGTCCAACCCCCTGCTCAGGCAGGAAACCCTATACCATTTCAGACAAAGGGCCGTCCAGTCTCTTCTTAAAAACTTCCATGTGATGTCATCACATCTGTGGTTGCTAATGGCCCAGAATCAGTGTTCTCACTTGTGATGCTGTGGAATATTTTGTGAATTCCCAACTGACTGATCTTAAGGCACTTGATGAAAACTAGGCTTGGAAAATTGTAATTCATTGAATTTTTAGCTCAAAGCCCCCTTGACTGGTAATTCTGGAAGAGGCCATCTCAATCAGTTTGCAGCAATGTTTTTTTCAAACTTGTCAACTTTAAATTTTATTTATATCAACTCATGCTGGTTGGGGAATCTGGGAGTTGATGTCCACACATCTTAAAGTTGACAAGTTTGAGAAATGCTGATCTGGAATTGTCAAGCTTAACAGGTAGATCAGATAGGAAACAAGACCAGATGTGTTAATGCTACTTTATTGTAAAGCTACATTACTAGGATCTTGCAAATCTGAAGTGCAATTCTTCCCTGTCTCCTTTACACCCTGAAAAATTAGGGAGGGTCTCATCTGAGCCTCTTGCCTGGCCCATTATCCAGCTGTGGACTAAGCTGTCTCTTATCTAACCATTCCCTAGGCCAGTGATGGTGAACCATTCCCTAGGCCAGTGATAGCAACCCCAAACCCACTTATTTATCACCGGGTGCCGTGTGGGCATGGCCACAGTGGTCATGGCAGACTGGGTGGGCGGGGCCAGGGCAGCGGGGGCCAGTCCCTCACCATCTCCAGGGCACTGCACGTGTGCCCACAGAGAGGGCTCTGAGTGCCGTCTCTGGCACGCATGGCATAGGTTCGCCACCACTGCCCTAGGCAACATTTTTGGGCCCAGTATCCCAAAGTCACTCCCACAGGAGACTACTATACACCTCTTCCTGGGAGTACATCTTAATGGAGATTGTAGGATTTACGTCTGAGTAAACAGCATTGGATTGCATTTATAAGATTCTGACTGTTCTGCCCCCTTCCTTGTCCAACATTACATTCAGCTGGGCCTACTCCCAAATTTTTTAGGAATATATTATGTTTCTACAGGGAGGACAGAAATGTGTGCAACATCAGAGTTCCAAGTGTTGCCTCAGTCTTTCAAATGTGCCCACTCATCCTCCAAAATTATTTGCCCATTGAAATAACTTTGGGTCAACACCCTGTGTTATCAGGCTGAGATCCTAAATATGACTCCTAGTTTACATGAACAAATAATATCATAAGAACTGCCCCCAACTTCATCTCTCCCTAATGCGCCCGCTCTACCTATAGCCAACTATATATTTCTAGGAGGTTCACAAGTCATGCAAAACTGGAAACCATCTAATAATAACTAAAAATCTACTAATAAAAGGAATTTATTTTAATTACCATCACTCTAGCTGGATCATTAAAAAAACAACAATCCAGAATTCATGATTGCACCAAATTACTCTTATAGCAAAAGATGATTTTGAAATTGAGCTTTGATGATGTCACAAAACCACCTGATTCCCAATCAATTCAAAAGCCCTTCAGATGCATTTTAAATTCCACTGGGAGACTCTACTCCTGAAGCATTTGATGTGGTATTCACCCCTCTGTGTTGTTTCATTTTCACAATGTTCTCTTCCTTAGAACATTGGCTGAGGTGATTTTCTTGCAGCCATTTTATGATTTGCAATGCTAGAACTCCACAAGACTTAGGAACAAGCCAATTCCCCCATTCATGGGAAGTTTTGTCTATTTCCATTTGCCAGTTTTTAATAGAGGCATGATTACTCACCCCTCCCAGGACATTAGGTAAACTATTGGGTATCAAAACAAGTGAGGGAAAATGGTAGACAAATGTCAGTGGTATCATTTGAATGCAATAATGAAGAAATATGTTCAGGGCCCTCTCGATGGACATGTGAACAGATGCACCATTACCTTGCATATTAATATGGGGAAATTCTGAGGTGAATATCAAGCTGTTTTCTCATGTCTCTGTGGGAAATAGATGATTCATCCTTCTCTTAGTTCTGAAATGATATAATTATGCAAACGGCATTGTTCATGACCTTTAATAAGCTTGGCAATATATATCTGGCACTCTCCTCAGAAATACACTGCACATCACTTAGCATCCAAGGACTATTTTCAAAGACCACAATGGGTTTAGAAGCAAAGATTGCATTGAAAGAGCTATAAAAGAGTTTAATCTCATTTCACTGTCAATAGGTGCTTAATATAATGTTGCTCCTGTAAACAAGACTTTATTTAAACCAACTTTGCTTAGATTTGGCCTGTTTTGCAGGAATGGGTATAAGAATAAGGTGAACACGAGCAGAATACACTTCCCTGCATTAGGAAGCCACATCTGTTATTATTTTAAAAAGTAAAGTCTCTCTGGAATCACGCTTTACTCTTGATGATGTATCGGTGTCATTTTCTTAGCAACAATACAGGCATGGTTAGACACTGCCTCCTTCTGGGATGTTCCTATTTTAATTTCCAGTCTTGGGATCTTCTGATGGCTAACTTGATTAGCTTTTTTGATATCAGACAAGATTAACTAGGGACAGCAACTTAGCTGGGCCTCCAATTTCAACCTGTTGTGATGGTTGATGCAGTTAGTTAGCCATGGAAAACACTACGGACTGGGCGGTGTATCTCTCACAAATCAGTCTAACACCTTTTTTATAAACATTTTTTAAAAAAGCAGAAGGAAAACATGTAAAGAACCCTAACTTCATGAGAAGAACAGCAGAATCAAATAAATCAAGAATGAGCAAATGTTAGTGTCTTACAGACCTTAAATACAATATTCCCCTCTAATATACTGTACACAGAAAGAGACAGAAGTGAGATGCATATACAATTCAAAATTCCTACAAGCAGTACACACAAATACCATGTACAACATGTGTAAGGTAGTATTTGCGGTGTTTCTCCTGTCATATGCAGCAAAAACATATCAGTTCGGTTTGTGGAGCTAAAGACTCACAGCAGGTTATTTTTTTTCCCCCCCGAGAAATTTAAATCCCGAGTTGAGAAAAGGAAAATCACCACATCCTTGTCTTTCAAAACAAAAAGATAGTTTACAGTCCTATACATTACTTTGGGTGGAAATTCTTGGAATTGTAATCCAGCCTTTTCATACAAGCACTTTGCTCCCCTTGCATTCAGCTCAGTTGGATCATGCTGTGAATTCTATTATTTCTAAAGACAATTGAGTAGATATGGTTTTCCAGGGCTCTCTGTGCCCTTTTTAATTCAACTTTTTTGGATAGTACGTCTCATTTGCAATCCCACTTACAATTTTATAAGTGCGAAGATACTTCTGCACACAACAAGGTCGTATCATGCACTTTTAACTACAAAATTGGAGTCTTTTTGTTCAAGGTATCACCTTGGGACAGGGTTCACCAAACTTGGCAACTTTAAGACTTGTGGGCTTCAACTCCCAGAATTCCTCAGCCAGTCATGCTGGGGAATTCTGGGAGCTGAAGTCCACAAGTCTTAAAGTCATCAAGTTTAGAGACCCCTGCTTTAGGAAATCAGGAAATTAATGTGCACTAATATTTCCATTGTGACCCTGGAACACAACTGTTAAAGACTTAGGTTCCTTTGCTTAGATTAGAACAATCTGCTCCCTAATATCTTTCTTTAAAATGGTGATTACGGATTTGATGGAGAAAAATGTACCGAGCATGTTGGCCATCAATGTTTAGAGCTACTAAAACTGTTCATCCAGCAGTCATTGCCTTGAAAGGATAGCCATAAATTTTCTTTAAGAGAGTCAAGATTTTATGGCTTTCAAGCCCTGATTTTATGCATGTTCTATTGGATTCACAGAGGTTCGTTTCCCAAATAATGGCATAAAATTATAGACTGAACTTCTGCTGTAACCATTTGGGGAAGAACTCATAATGATATCAATTTACATATGCAGTCTGATTGGTTGAAACCATGTCCTGCATGAGTGCTTATCATACTGAAGAAACAATGGAAATTCCATAGCTTGTCCTATTGGTGGTTTTCTCCACTTGACACTGATTAGCCCATGACAAAATAGTGTTGTCTTACTTCAACCCAGCCTAGTACACTCTGGGGATAAAGTTTGGAAACATGTCACAGGACGTATCATCCTGAGAGCCAATAAAGCCCTCGCCAATGGGAAACATTCCAAAATGTTAACACTGTGAGTTGTTAAGTGTGACGATTAAGCTTACTGGAGTAATTCAAAGTTCTCCCAATTCTAAACTGGGGGATAAGAGCTTCATTGTTGAGTTTAAACATTGCTGGTTCTTGAGGGCTATACTACTCCATTGTGGGAAACTGAAATGGATTTCTAGGGCTCTCACCACTTAGCAAGCAAACCCACTAATATCAAAAAGGGTGTAGGAGCAGGCAGAGCTGGACAGAGCTGGAAGGGGCATCATCAACTTAGAGTCCTTGCATTCCCACAAGTGCTCCAAGTTCAACCCTTTATCTGGCACCAATAGAGTGTTAAACTTTAATTGACCAGATTCTTGTGTATAGACTTGAATAAATTTTCTATGCTGCAGCCTAATGGTTATCCTGATTCTTGAGCCTGATATTAATCCATTTAACTTTGCCCCTCCCATCTCTGCCTTCTCTTCTCCTACAAAAGGTCACTTAGAGCAGGGGTCCCCAACCTCTGAGCCACAGTCAGGTACCAGGCTGCAGCCCATTAGGAACTGGGCCACAGAAGCAAGCAAAGCTTCATCTGTCCATGTCTTCAGCAGTGCCAGAAATGTTTTATTTTCAACTTTGGAAGAATTTCCATAAATGAAAAAGGCACAGCTATTCAAATTTTTTTCCCTTATTGATTAATTTGCTATGTTTATGTTTTACTATTCCTGCAAGAGACTCAATGCAGTGTACTTTATTTTCTCATTCTGTATTTAGAAAGGCCTCCTAAGTCGGTTCAGGATAAGTTGTAGTGAACAATTCAAAGTCAGCCAGTACATTTCATGGTTTGAGTGAAAATGTATGGATGGATTTTTGATCATTAGACGGAGAAGGTGACATTTGTCTGCTGCCTTTGGACCAATTGGCTGCTATTATATGATCCTTACTGGTCATTTTAGGTAACAATTTATCTTCCTTTCCAGTGACCAGAGAAACCACCATGTCTTCCACGAAACCAGACCAAAGTACCATGTCTTCAGAGACCTCTGACGAAAGCCTTGAAGAGGAGGTAGCTCTTTCTTATCAAGGGCAGAAGTTATATTTTGTTTTTTTGATATGTGAGACATTTCCAACATAGTCCAAGGAAGGAAAGTTTGACCTTATGTCTTCTTTCATTTCATTCAAATTGTTATCATATGCTGCAAAGAGATTTAAGAAAAGTGACAGGAAAAAAAGGGTGCTGGAAGAATAGAGCATTCAGCTAGATTTCCTTAAAACATGATAGGGAGATAGGGCAATGTTCAACAAGAATCTGATTTAAGTCTTCATAGCCGGATTTTTTTTAAACACTCAGTGGATTGCATAAGAGCTCCATCTTTAAAAACAAAACAAAACAAATGAAGGAAAGATTACGAGAAGCAATCCCTATGAGGTGAAATTAATGCGTATCCTAATTTATAATAATTTGATTTTATTTATTTCCCCACAAACCTGTGTCCAAAGAACTATGTGTGTTAATTACAAGATAATTTTTAATTTCTGAAAAGATTGACTTGGGACCAAATTAGAGGAAATAAATGTGATTTTTTGCATTAAAAAAAATATCCCAGAATATATCACATACTTCTGTCTCTCTTTTGATCACACACGCCCATGGATCTGTTGTTGTTTTTTCTATGGAAACAAACGTACAGTAGCTGGACATTTATTCCTTAAAGACAAAACATAATTCCTGTGGATGAGGGATTTAGTAAGGAAAATGGTAAAAACGTAAAGGAGTCCCTGCAGATTTTATTCCGCTAGGGGTCGGCAACCTTAAACACTCAAAGAGCCACTTGGACCCATTTCCCAGAGAAAAGAAAACACTGGGAGTCGCAAAACGTGCATATGCGCGTGCGCGCAAGGGGGGGAGCTTGATTGAAGAGTTTAATTAAAAAGAAATAGAGGCTGCTGTGCATGAGAGAGTGAGAAGGGAAGCGCAAATGCCTCTCTCTGTCTCTGTCTCTCTCTCTGCAAATGGCGGAGGAGGCTGGGAGCTGCAGGAGAAGGCTCAAAGAGCCACATGCGGCTCTGGAGCCGTGGGTTGCTGACCTGTGCGCTAGTCGTTGACAACTGTAGGGGTTGGTGCCCATCTCTGTTTCAAGGCCATTGAGCCAGTGCCATCCAAAGACATTTACGTGGTCATGTGGTCAGCATGATGTCATGGAGCACTATTACCTTCCCACCAGAGTGGTACCTATTTATCTACTCCAAGGCTTTTCAACCTTTTCACCCATTGTACCACTTTTAGGATATGACAATATCCGAGTACCACCAGTCGCCTAGCAAGGTGTCAAAAACTTGATGACCCCCCCCCACAAAAAGGAAAAAAGTGATAAAGTACAGGTAGTCCTCGACTTGCAACAGTTCGCTTAGTGACTGTTTGAAGTTACAATAGCACTGAAAAAGAGCCCCCCAAGCCACAGCCGAGCAAGACGCCTGCCCACCCGGCGGTGCTCTTCCTCCTGTCCAAGGTTTTCATTGTTGTGAGCATTTCTGTTGAGGATTGGCAGTGGGGGTGGGGTGGGGGGTGTTTGGTTTTTATTCCCCCCCATCTGCTGGGGGGTTGCAGAAGGTTTTGGTCACTTCACACGACCCTGGGACACTGTGACCGTCATAAATATGAATCAGTTGCCAAGCATCTGAATGTAAATCACAAGACCCTGGAGATGCTGCAACATTCCAACTGATTGATGCTTCTTCTGGGCTCAGCAGAAGCGCCAGGATCAGCGCCGAGCTCCAGCTGGAGCCTGGCGCTGATCCTGGTGCTTCTGCTGAGCCCTGACAGTCCTGAAGAAGCGCTGATCCTGGTGCTTCCACTGAGCCCTGACAGCCCTGCAGCTCCAGCCATCTCTCGCTCAGGCTTGTGCGGTGCTGCCACCTGTTTAGCTCATTCCCCTCCCCCACTATGTTTCTAGGATGGTCGCATACCACCTGACAGGTGCCAATGTACCACAGGTGGTACCCGTACCACTGGTTGAAAAGCCCTGATCTACTCACATTTCGAACTGCTAGGTTGGCAAGAGCTAGGTTGCCAAGCCCAGCACCTTAACCACTGAGCCCCCAAGACTCAGGAAAATGGCATGGCTTTTATTCCATTTGTCAACATTGGTTCTTGATCAATCAGGAATGCATCAGTGATGTGGTTTCTCTTGGTTTTCAATATCAGAATATCTTGAAGAGAGTTAGCAGTCTGCCCTTGGTTTGCTCCGTCTGTGACTTGGTTTCTTCAAACTACACCTCCATTAAGCGAAAAAATTCCTACCTTCAGACAGTGTGCGATGGGGCAGAGAAAGGTATGAAGACTCTCACAGGTGCTGCTGTTAGCCGGGCACAACCGCTTCTGAACAGTCTTGAACCTCAACGTGAGTAAAATTATAACAGAAAATTTGACATTTCTATGGGTATCAAATGGGGTGCTTTGGAATTGGTTGAAGAATGGAAAGGGATCATTTTGGGGCAGGTCAGCCAATAATTTCTCATAAAAATCAAACACCCTTCCCTGTATATGGAGTGTAGACACTGCAATATCATAAAACTGCCAGTAGATTTAACTGATGTACCAAAACAAAATGGTTAATAAATTTCCTGGCATCCTGCCTTTAAGCTTTGGGTGAAGAAAGTGTCCTCCTCCTGCTATTTTTTTAAAAACTCTGGTGGCATAAATCAAATCACCATTCTGAATAGCTATCATCCTATCCAACAAAATAAGTTTTAATGTGGAGAAAAGCAAAGTTTTACATTTAGGCAGGAAAAATCCAAGATATAAGTACAGATTAGGTGAGACCTGGCTCAAAAACAGTAACTGTGAAAGGGACCTTGGAGTCCTAGTGGACGATCACTTGACTATGAGCCAACAATGTGCAGCAGCAGCTAAAAAAGGTAACACAATCCTGGGTTGCGTATACAGAGGCATAGAATCAAGATCACACGAAGTATTAGTACAGCTTTATAAAACCCTAGTGAGACCACACCTGGAATACTGCAACCAGTTTTGGTTGTCATACTACAAAAAAGATGTTGAGATGTTGGAAAAAGTTCAGAGAAGAGCAACTAAGATGATCCAAGGCCTGGAGATTAAAACATATGAAGAACAGCTGCAGGACTTGGGTTTGGCTAGTCTAAAGAAAAGAAGAAATAGGGATGACATGATAGCAGTATTCCAGTATTTGAGAGGCTGCCACAAAGAAGAGGGGGTCAAATTATTCTCCAAAGCACTAGAAGGCAGGACAAGGAACAATACTTGGAAACTGATCAAAGAGAGAAGCAACCTGGAATTAAGGAGAAAGTTCCTAACAGTGAGGACAATTAACCAGTGGAACAGCTTGCCCTCAGAAATCGTGGGCACTCCGTCACTGGAGATTTTTAAGAAGAGACTGGACAGTCACTTGTCTGACATGGTATAGGTTCTCCTGCTTGAGCGGGGGGCTGGACTAGAAGAACTCCAAGGTCCCTTCCAGCTCTATTCTATTCTGTTCTGTTCTGTTCTGTTCTACAAAGAGATCTACAGAATGTAAGAAGAATTTCAGGAAGAATTCAAACTGTAATATTCAATTGTGGTTTCTGGAGGGTCACAAAAGAGAGCAAAATTTACTTATTTATGTATTTATTTGTCATATTTCTGTGCCTGCCCATCTCACAAACAAGGGATTCTTGGCAGTGTACAACAAAGCAGAAAACAGTAATTATTAAAACCATAAAGATTATAAAAGACAAAAGCAAAAAAGAAAAGTTAATAGGCATTTATTACACTGGAATCAGTGGTGGGATTCAGCCAGTTCGCACCACTTTAGTAGAACTGAACTGGTAGCTAATTTTTTGTTGTCCAGGCCTAGAATGGACTTCCAGAAGCAGCATCCACACAGAGAACCGGTTGTTCGCATATTTGAATCCCACCACTGACTGGAGTCATCTCAATATTTCACCAGTCCGCTGGGTCTCCAGTCCTGGTTGCACAACCAGGACTTGAGGAACCTTCAAAAAGTTAGAAGAGAAGAAACCAACCCCATTTCAAGGTGAAGAATATCCCATAAGGTGGGAACCATAGCAGAAGAGGCCCACCAAGTCTACTGTATAAGATTCCAGGTTCATCCCTTATAGCTCCCAGATGAAATGGGAATGTCTTGGATCCAAAGCTTTGTAGAATAGCTAGTAGCAGTTCCCTTTATGTGTCCCATTGCCCTTTAGCTAAGGCTGTAGGAATAGGCAAGCAAACCAACAAACCATGGTATGATTCTCTACCCAATAATTTACAAATCAATCTGAAGATTCCTTTTCCAGATCCAAACATCGTTGTTAGAATCATCTATAAACTTGGATTTTTTTTCTGAATATACAGGATGTGAGGAACCATTATTTCAACACACAGTGTTTTCTCAAAGATAACTGATAAAGTAGGGCTGTGCGTGCTTTAAAATGACTTTATTAAAGAAAGTCAACTTCTTTTCTAGCATTCACGTGAGTCTAAAAAAGAAGTGCCTAGATTAAGAGTTAACTTCAATGAGCGGGTGCTTTAAAGCAGCAGTGTTATTCATATCGCATAGAAGATTGCAAAACACTGGGCTGCTTTAATGAACCCCATGGAGGTCCTGTGCTTGTGTGAGATCTAAAGCACATCTTCCAAATAATTTTCAATGCATGTCCAACTGTATAGCTCCACAATATAATTGACTGTGTAAAATTCCTCTAGAAATAATAGCCGGCTTACTAAGAAAGTTGAATGAGGTAGAATTTCTTTCTTCCTCTTAAATACATGTCCTGTGCAAACCTCAGAGTTTCCAGGAATCCATTACTCAGAGATTTGAGGAATCAATGGTTCTTGAAAGCTTGCCTTAGCTATTTTGAGCCCATTCCTGGTTTTTTTGAGCATGTATGTACAAATGGAAAAGCCCCTTATGAAGGCCTTATGGCCAGGTTCGAAATGAAACTTAGAACATTTGGATCTTTTGATGCCTAATCTTTGCTTTAGTTCAAATTCACAATATAAAACAGTTACTGAACAATTCAACTGCAAATCCTTCTTTGTACAATGATCTTGCTTTCAGCATTATAATCAGTTAAGCTCCTTTGGCATTTATGCACACAATTTAGTTCTGGATTAACTAGAATCAAGTGGCAATTTTTAAGATTTGTTGCTTCAAATCAGGAGCCAGGCAGTAACTGGGCAAGTTATAAAGGATACCAGAAATGCAGAAAGAGATACTTCATCTGTTTTACAATTTAGCTACATATATTTACTAAGTCAATTATTTTATGGAAGAAAGTAAGAACCCATATTTAGTATACATCTTCCCCTAAACCTTTTCCCTGCCACAAATCACTACCTTTTTCTTGTCTTTCATTAGTTGCAACAGCAAACAAGTATGTATGTCGTGGCCTGGATACAATGGAACAGAAGGTGCCAATTCTTCAACAGAGAGCTGATCAGGTAGCTTTTTTAACTTTAAAAAATATCTTGGTGTGAAGGAAGAAAGCATAAACCAATGTTGGCCCAACTCTAGTTTTAGGATGCCATGCTAAATGATAGCTCAGAGTTATTTTGGAGTCAGATGGTCCATATGTATGTATGTATGTAGGTATGTAGGTAGATAGGTAGGTAGGTATAATGGATGGATGGATGGATGGATGGATGGATGGATGGATGGATGAGACATTAGATTAGCCTTCCATAGCCTGGGTCTTCCAGGTAGGCTCTACTTCAGCATATTGGAAAGCACAAAGGTATGGAAGGCTACTTTAGATAATCTCTTGTGTTTCTGTAAAGACCATTTTAAATAACAGTAGGTGAAGCCCAGTATTTAACACTGGTTCAATGGAGATTATTTACAGTTTCAGATCCTTTGTTTGTTCAGAGCAATTTACAGTGTGAATGACTGCATGAACCAGAAACAGCAGAGACATGGTAGAAGTGTATTCTATGCTTTGCTGAGCTACGCACTTCCTTTGTTACTTACCTCTTGTAAAAGAAAAATATTATTGCATATATAGCTCAGCTTTCTTCTCTCAGGAGGTAGGCTGGCTCAGACAATAACAGGTGCAAGATTTAAAATCTATATCTATCTGTCTATCTTGCCAATTAACACTAAATTTTCTGGGCAGTGTAGTGAACAAACATTTAAAAAAACCTTGAAATATTAAAAAAAAATGAAAGATTTTTTTAATAGAGTGAGAAAGAAGGCAACCAATTGCAAAAAAACACAATTCCATCCCTTTTATATTCTTTGTAGAAGAATATGGGGATTTTAAATAAATAACATTGGAATATCCGCTCTCATCTTTGCATATTAAGCTATAGGTTCTAAAATTTCATCTTCTGTGCAGCTTTATCTCCCCCCTCTTTGCTGCACAAAGTGGACCAAGGGCATCCATAGAAGAATGTTTTGTTTTTTTAAAAATCAAGATGGCAGCCATTACTGGGCGATCACAGCTGCCATCTTGCCTACATTTACACTCTCCCCAACAGATGCCTGGGAATTGGAGTTGTACAGTTTAAAAAGAATCAAAGTGGACATCATTCTGTGAATCACACTTAAATGCGAGTCCTACCTCCTGAGGTGATAAAGACAGCTTAATCCAAAATGACTTCTCCTCTGTCTCCTACAGGTTGTATCTGGGACAAAAGAACTGATGACTTCTAAAGTCACTGATGCCAAGAACGCTGTGACTCGCAGGCTGTCAGGGATGGTTGGCATGACCAAAGATGTAGTTCAGAATGGCGTGAAAACCACGGCCTCCCTTGTGAGCAGCAGCATGACTGTGGTGATGGGAACAAGAATGGGAAAGATGGCCAAGAACAGTGTGGAAACCGTGCTGGGCCGGTCCCATGCATTTATAGATCACTACCTTCTTATCAGTGATGAAGATCTGAGTAAGAGCCTACTAGAAAGCCTTAGCATATATTTTAGAATGGTTCTGGATGTTAAAGATTTGGGCAAATGAGGAAGCACCACCGAAAGAGGACAAGATCTTCAGTGGTGGGACACATGCTGTAGAAAGACACTCTTTTGATTCTTTAGAGCAAGGGTCTTCAAACTTGGCCCTTTTATGACTTGTGGACTTCAGCTCCCAGAATTCTTCAGCCAGCGTGACTGGCTGAGGAATTCTGGAAGTTGAAATCCACAAGTCATAAAAGGGCCAAGTTTGAAGACCCCTGCTTTAGAGGTTGTTAAACAAAGGCTGAATGGTAACGCTGAACAACGTTATCACAGCAAATGTTCTCACTATGCGGAAAAATTCTCTTGCATTTTTTTTCACTTAGAAGAAAGAGAATTTGTTTTCAGTTACAGGTAGCCCTCAACGTATGACCACAGTTGAGACCAAAATTCATGTTGCTGAGAAATTTGTTAAGTGAGTTTTACCCTATTCTGTGACTTTTCTTGCCACGTTTGTAAAGTGAATCAAAGGGCATTGTTAGCTATCTCTAACAATAAGTGAAAATGCCACCAAGAGAGATTTAAAAGAAATTCTCAAGCACCCGGAGAATGAGGTAGAAAACCCGGAGCATTTGACAAGCAGATTTTATGTTTGGTGAATTTATATATCACAAAGGTTCAGTGAGGTAGCTCCTAAATTATACTTACTGTTTTTTATTTGGGAACAGCATAAATAAGGAAGACCATAATTTCAATTTAATACCCTAGTTTGTATCTGTTAGTCATCAACATCCTAAGAATGATAGTCCTGTCAAAGTTGTTTTGACTTTCCTCAGAATTCTTAAGATCAGGGGTGTCAAACTCGCAATGTCATGTGACGTGTCGCGATGTATCATGACTTTTTCCCCATTGCCGGCAATGGGGTGGGCGCAGTTTTGGTGTGATGCATCCGGCCTGTGGGCCGGCAGTTTGACACCCCTGTTTTAGATATTTCACTTGAAGTGGTGTTATCAAACTAGGTGTTAATGTATTTGTTTCTTTGGACATGATGATCATTCGAGATCCAATCTGGATCGGTCACCGGGATCAGAGACTTACTCTTCTGAGCTTCAGGGTTGTGCTGGAGCCCATTCTCAGGGAACTTCTCTCTAAGGAGAAATTCCCTGATGATGGTCTTTAGCGTGAATCCAAAAGCTCGGAAGATTAAGCCTCTGGTCCCGGTGACTGATCCAGATTGGATCTTGTAACGTTATCCTGGGACATGTATATTTGCCTTCATTCGTATAATTATCGTTCTTCTCATATACCTTCCAAGCATCACTGGGATTTGGGCAGCTTATAAATTTAATAATTAATCATTTCATAATAATAATACTTAGAAAAGTTGCATGTTGACAACATTTAAAAAGTTGCAAAAAGCCATCCTGCTTGGATCTGTACATATAATACACTGATACATTACAACATCCCAGGTTCTTGGGAAGGACTCAGTGCAAATGAAGGCTAACACCAGCTAAAGAACTGTCAGTCGTGTTTTCACATTGTTGTGTAGATAATAATAATCACCTACCCTGGGGCAATCAGGCAAATAAATGTAAGAATGAAATTGGAAAGAAAAAAGACCTGCCCTATCCTATCCCAAACATGACCAGTCTCTTGATGTATTCTTTGTGAACACCAACAACTGACACACCTGCTTGGACACAGGGGCCACAAAGGTGGCATAAAGTGGCAACAATAAATAAAATGCCATCCAAAGACACGGACATATCTTCTGACAATGGAATCCAACAAAACTCTCCTTCATTTAAGAACTGAAAGATGAGAAGAGTTTTGTAAGGTTCTTGTTAAAGAGGGGGTCCTCGACTTATGAACACAATTGAGCCTAAAATTTCTGTTGTTAAATGAGTTTTATCCCCATGACCTTTTTTTTGCCACATTAAGCAAATCTCTGCACTTGTTAAATGAATCATACCTTCATTAAATAAATCTGGCTTTCCCCATTGACTTTGCTTGTCGGATGCCAGTTGGGAAGGTTACAAATGGGGATCACAGAACCCCAGGATGGTGCAACTGTCATATGCAAGTTGCCAAGCACCCAGATTTTGATCGTGTGACCACGGAGATAGTGCAACGGTTGTAAGTGTGAAAAACAGTTATGTTACTTTCCTCAGTGCTGTTGTAACTTTGAACGGTCACTAAACAAGCGGTTCTAAATTGAGGACTACCTGTATCCTTTCCTCTTACTTTTAGAGCCTGTTATTTACACTGCCTTCCTCCTTTCAGTGGATCTGAAAACATGTTCTCAAGGGACAGAGATGGATCCTGTGCAGGAAGTGCAGACACAGATCAAGTGTAAAGGTTATTTGGCCTGCATGCTTTCTCTCTTGAACAAATTCCAACGCTATATATCCAAGCAATCCTGGTGCCATCTTAGGCATGCTAACGAGAGTCTCCAAATAGCCCTTGAAAACACCTTTTCGGTAAGTGCGATTCCTCTCACTTCTACGTTTGCCTGTCCTTGGAAGAAAACAATCACATCCACATTTATTTAACACATTACTACACCTATTCCTGCATCTATGAGGGAAGGGGAGGTCAAAAAACCCAAAATGGCACCCAGTCCTGCAGACCCAAAGCAGCCATTGTCAGAGCTGCCTCAGCTTGAACAGTCTAAGTAAGAACCATCCTTAACTCCGTTTATTGAGAAAGGTGTAGTTTGCTAGAAGTCAAGTGAATTTCAGTAATGCATAGCCAGAAGTGAGAATCACATGCCCAAATCCCCAAGTCTAACTTTTCCCTCCCTTAGTCACCTCCCATTACTGCCCCCCCTCCATGTCCAATGAAATTCAAGCAAGATGTTTTCAGAACGGTTACTTCAGACGTAGGTTTCGCATTCAGCTGCATTCTGTTCTCAGACGGTTGTCCTTGAAGCCCGTCTCAGAGAGATACAGTGAAGTTTTGTTACGTTCGAAGCATCCCCCCCCTCCCATCCAGCCCCCCCTTGAATTCATGGCAGCTGATACTGAACGGTTGCGAAGCACAAGCGTGAGGTAGCAGCTTCAGCCATCTTGATCTTTTGGACCCTGGACGTCCCAGAATATTTTTAAAAAATCTTGAACAAAATGGAAATAATTTCTGAATTATCTTCATTATATATTTGTGAACATTTATGAGCGAGATGGCTCACCCCTACATATTCATGATTGGCTCAATGTGTGGCAGTTGCTCTTCAGAGAGTCCATCTGGATGTACGCGGAAAGTGAGAAAGAGAGATGGAGCGTTGCTAAATTTACACAACATAATAGACTAATGCAATATTTTCCAACCTCGGTCATTTGAAGATGTGTGGACTTCAACTCCCAGAATTCCCCAGCCAGCATTAGGAATTGAAGTCCACACATCTTTAAATGATCAAGGTTGGACAATACTGCATTAGAGTAACTAGGATTGGTAGTTTGTAATTCATTGATGTGGAAACCCAACTATTCTCTTAACATATTGTATGACGTAGGCCACTGCTTTAAATCATAATAAGGTTAAACCTGGGAGGAGCATAGAGTGTTATGTGAAGACAACAACTGTGGGGTTTTTTTTTAGCCAAGTTTAACGTTATCTGGCCCTAATCTGTATATATAGCAATGACATCAACCAAAAAAAACGTAAGACCAAAATTCTTGGATTTTATTCTTTCCTTTTTTTCTCCCCATTTTAACTAACTTCAGTCCCTACCAGGTGCCTCCATATTTTATCTTTAAATGAAAAGATTTTTAAAAAGAAAAATCACCCTGAGAGAAACTGGCAGTATAATTTGGGCCTTCTCAAGAACCTAGATACGAGACTGGAGGCTAAGATGGTGCTACAGTTTATTTTAGAGAAGAAACATTTCCCAAAACTTGGTGCCCTTTGAATATGAAACTACAACTCCCAGGACCCCTCATTTGCAGGCTGGGTGCTCCATTCCAAACCTCCAGAAAGTGTCAAATTGTAGAAGATTGTTCAAGCGTTTGAATGAAATTAATTTGTTTTGAAATCTTGGATCATACATATACTAAACCGGGGCATTTTACAGACCCCCGGGCCACATCTGGCCCTTTGGGGGTCCCTGTCCAGCCTCCATGAGGTCAGTCAGAAATTAGAAATCAAATGTAAATAAGCGTGCCACAGGGGCAGAAGAAGAAGCCAAGTTGGCTCCTTCAGTCGGCTGGTGGCTGTGGGAGGATGGGGAGAGAAAGTGGATTTCTGCGCCTGTTCTGTTTTCTGCTTAGTTCATTATTGAAGAGGCAGCAATAGAAACAAGTACTTCTTTATTGAAGTCAAAACAGAAACTAACAAGCATTGCTCCACCCCTATTTATACATTCAGCTCTGGGCAGCGTCAGCCAATGAGAGCACAGTATTCTCCCGCTCAAATGCTTAATAAACAGCCTTGTAGACAGCAAGTCTGGCTAAAAGCCACATGGTCTGCAACCGTTCCTGCACAGGCCTCAGCCATCTGCTTCATAAGTTTAACTCAATACATTACAGCACCTTTGCAGTGCTTGCCCTCGCCTGGAGCTGCTTGAGATGTTTGGGGAAATCAAATATGATTACATTGGTTCAGCACTCCACAACCATCCCAGTTTCTCATATAGCCGCTTGGTAAAATTAATTGCCCACCACTGATATACTGCACATACAAAAGACGTCTATTACAATTGAGCTATGAACCCCTTACAAGGAGCAAGTATATAGACCCAGATCATCATTTCTCTCCTTTCCAGTAGCTCCTCAGCTTTGAAAACTGATTTTTTCCATGAGCAAATATATTTGCCTCCATTCAAGGTTGCTTAAAATAGGTTGAGTAATAGCCTCTGCCAAGTAGCTTCTGGCATGATAAATTTGTTGTCCTATTTGCAACCACCATAGTCAAGGGAGTTATTGTCTAAAGTACAGGAACCTCATGGAAGGACAGAGTCACACCTGGTTCTGCAGGATCACAGGGAAAGAAGATAAAACCAATTCTGTCAGGCGTTGAAGTATTCTTTGCAACCAGGGTTAGCTGGAGCTCATCCAAGGAAAGTAGAGGAAGATCTTCTAAAGCAGTGATAGTCAACCTTGGCTCTTTTATGACTTGTGGACTTCAACTCCCAGAATTCCTGAGCCAGCTGTGCTGGCTCAGGAATTCTGGGAGTTGAAGTCCACGAGTCATAAAAGAGCCAAGGTTGACTACCCCTGTTCTAAAGGCTAAAGCTGCTATTAATCCCATCCTGTCCCTTGGAAGATTAATCCCACCCCTTGGAAGATTTACCCACTTTCTTAAAGGGCCATTGCTCAGGTCCACAACCATGGGCTCAGTTGCCCTTCAGGCCTGTAAAAATCCACTAAGCACACAACTTGTTCTCTGGACAGTCTTAAAGAAGGAGATAGTTACTGTATATGCTGTAACAGCACTTCTCCCCTTCTGAATTATTTTTTAGTCAGATAATTTTACTGCACTTATTCGTTTGATTAAGTCAGCCAGTTAAGGGCATAAACTGAAAAGGAGCGTATGGCTAAAGGGGAAATTCCTCTAATGGTATGTGAGAAAGACCTTGTGAGATGGAGACAAGAGACACTGCAGCTGTATAATGGTCTGCAGCTGTATAATGGGTGGGACAAGAAACTCAGAAGAGACTCTCCTAGTTCAGCGGTCTTCAAACTTGGCCCTTTTATGACTTGTGGACTTCAACTCCCAGAATTCCTCAGCCAGCGTGCCTGGCTGAGGAATTCTGGGAGTTGAAGTCCACAAGTCATAAAAGGGCCAAGTTTGAAGACCCCTGCCCTAGTTGTAAGACTCAGAAGAGACTCTCCCTCAGACTGTAAAGGAGTCAAGGGGAGAATTGTACTTTCAGAATTGCAAGTTTGTTGTCGGCTACACCATCAGGCATCACAACCAGATGAGCTAATTCTACTTTATTGTAAACTACACTGACAGAATCTCCTTGCACCTTTTAGTGTTTAACCAGGGTTGTTAAAAAGGGAGGTCCAGTCATTATGGTTGTCTTTATCTGTTGGAAAGATGCAAAAATGGTGTGTTTGTCTTATGCCAGACAGATCACCTGGGAAGGGAGATGGGCAGCATGAAAATTTTAACAACTATATTTTGTATGGACAAAGCCACCGCCAGTCTCCCAGTGATTTTATTCCTTCCCAAACTGGGGAGATTGTGCTCCAAAGGCAGGGAAAAGTTAGAAAACTAAGGGAAGCAGAAATGGAAGCGGAGAAGGAACCCCCAAACTGTATTCAAACAGAATAAGTGGAGAGTCATTTAACCTCTCTCCATCATACAGAAATAAACTTTGAGCAATTCCTTAAGTTTAAAGCAGGTACTATAACACTCACGTAATTTGCCTGCCTAAATTGATCTTATTTGGAATGTTGTGTGAATGACTATTGGCTACTCTTGTTTTACTTTTCCCAATAACTCCCTTTTTGAAAAAAAATCTAGAGATTTGGCTTCACGGGTTCAGAAAAGGCAGATCAGGGCACTTCTTCCGAAAACCTGCCCCTATGCAAAACTGCATGATTGTACAGCGCCCCCTTGTGTTTCAAGAATAATTTCAGTTTTGAATTGTTCACTTCAGGTAGGAAGATCCAAAGTACCTTCCTTTCTATTTTTTTTCTAGAACTGGGCCTAAGAGAAACTCCTTACTAGGAGGGTTAAGGACCCCCAGTTAAACTGAGGAGATTGGGTTTGTTCTAATTAACTTTTGCTGAAGAATTCCTGGGAAAAGGGGGTTAAATTGTCTATCAGGTTAGAACAGGAGGTAACTATTAGCATATATCAAGGTATTGTTGAAAGCGTAAGAACTACAGGTAGTCCTTGACTTACAACCACAGCTGGGACGTGAATTTCAACCACTAAGCAATACAGTCATTAAGCAAATCATCATCACGTTACTGGCCCTGATTTTATGATTTTTACTGCAGTCATTAAGCGAATCACACCGTCATTAAGCAAACCCAGCTTCCCCTATTGATTTTGCTTGTTGGAAGCCATTGGGAAGATTGCAAATCATGATCATGTTAATTGCAGGATGCTTCAACCATCACAAATAAGAGCCGGTTCCCAAGTGCCCAAATCATGATCACGTGACCGCAGAGAGCAGTGTGACAGCCTTAAGTGGTCATGTCACTGTTTTCAGCTTCAACATAACTTTGAACTGTTTTTAAATAAATGGTCATAAGTTGAGGACTACCTGTAGTGAAAAAGTCAGCAGTCTTGTCACAACAGATGTCACACTGAAATCTATTTTTAAACAGAGGCTGTATCTCTGTGACAAAACGCCTGTTTTGTCAAGATGAGTGAGATTCATGTCTGATATTCTGTAAAGCAGCTTTTGAAGAGCAGCTTAGAAAATCTGAAGACAATGGAACAGTGGTTTAACTATAGGACATTTCCAATTCTAATAATCCCCAGTGTATGTTTTTTTTTTATACCCCCAGGAATGGAAAGGTTGGCTAATAGCCTTGTACTACACCATAACACTTCCCCTGAGGACGATCTACCTGATCCTCCTGTTTACTGTTGAAGAACTGTCTGCCAAATTTAATGAGAACGTTCCCCAAGCTTGTTACATCCTAGAAGACCTCAAGTTGGTCCTCTCTGCTCTCACTTGCCTTCAGGAACTCTGCTGGAAAATCTTTGCCCGCGTCTGGGAAAAAATGTCGGAGGAAGAAAACCTCAACACTCTCTTGAACTATATCGTGCAAACGCTTCCCTTCTGTTTCTTTGCCAACCACTGCAAATGTAGGACCTCCACGGATAGCACGGCAAAAGCTTTAAAGGCCATCCAGAGGGTGCAGGCATCTAGGGACAGTCTTCTTGGACTGGAGGGAAGTGGAATCTCCTCAATAGTTGCGGCCACTTGAACGCCGCATCTGGTCACCCGTGGGGAAGAAAAAAGTGAGATGCAGGGGTTTGGACATATTAAGGGGTCGGCTCTTAACCGAAATCCCAGGGCAACTGCAAGCTTACAGTAAAATAGGAAATTGACTATCTGATATGTTCATGTGTGTTTTTCTTATTCTTCTCAGCCATCTCTGAATCCCATACAACCCACTAGGTCAGTGATGGCGAACCTTTTAGAGACTAAGTGCCCAAGAACCACCCCGCCCCCCACCCTGCCCCCTGCCCCGCCTGCAGGACCACCCACCACCGCCATGCCCCACCGAAGCAGATCACCCAGGCGACCCAGCAGCACCATGGCGGCCACGCCCTCCGCCCACACCCCATAGCATCATCTGCGCACAATGGAGCGCAAGAGCGTAGTCTTGTTCCTGCTGCCTGGCTGCCATGTCCTTGACTGCACTGCTCTGTGCAGGCCATGCCAGGGGGAGACTCTCCTACGGGGGGCTGCTGGTGAGGAGGGGACTGTGGGGAGAGGGGGCTGGGGTAATGACGTGAGTGCCCACAGAGAGGGTTCTGAGTGCCGCCTCTGGCACGCATGCCATAAGTTCGCTACCACTGCACCAGGTGAAGATGGAAGGGGATAGCAGAACAGTACCAGAATCCCAAAGTCCTCATATTATTGTAAGGCTGAAGGGTGCTTCCATCCAATCCTTCCCAAATTGCACATTGCAAACATGCTCAGTTATTTGCATGGACATTATAGTTATGCAAACTGACCTATCCACCGCCATCTTGTGTGAGGCTGAATCCTCACTGAATCCTGGAGAGTGAAGGAATGATGCCCTCCTGAATCCAGACAAGCTGTGCAAAGTGGAGGCTTAATTACGAAGGAATTAAAGTAAAACCATAAATTATGAAAGAATTAAAGTAAAACCACAAAAGTACATTAGACGTAGGATACATTTCTACCTCTCTGACCTAATAGAATTGGAATTGGAATATTCTTTATTGGCCAAGTGTGATTGGACACACAAGGAATTTGTCTCCGGTGCATAAGCTCTCAATGGACATACAAACAGCCATAGATCATAAATCATAAGATACAATCATAAATGATAAGATACAAACAAGTGATAAATCATAAGATACCAATAGGAGAAGGTAGCCGGAAAGATGAGAAGATGAGAAGGATAAAAGCAATACAATCCTACTACATGGATAATTATGTTTGTGCATAAGCCAGTGCTGTGAGAATTAGGTGTTCAGCAGATAGATGGCCTGAGGGGAAAAAACTGTCCCTGTCTAGTTGTTTTGGCATGCAATGCTCTATAGCGCCATCCTGAGGGGAGAAGTTAATAATAATAGGTAATAATAATAATAATAAAGTTGGAAGGGACCTTGGAGGTCATTATGTCCAGGATGCGAGGGGTCTGAAGCTGTGTTCTCAGCTCTCTTTCTGATCCATGCAATATACCGGTCCTCAATGGAAGGCAGGCTGGATGCAATTGTTTTTTCTGCAGTCCTTACTATTCGTTGGAGTCTGTACCTGTCCTGCTTGTTTGCTGTGCCAAAGCAGACAGTTACTGAAGTATAAATGACAGACTCAATAATTTATCTGTAGAACTGTATCAGCTGATACCTCTGTATCAGCAGACTTGAAGGTAATCTTCAAATGGAGAAAAAAAATCAGGAAATATTTTTTTGTAATAATGGGGCCTTCAATTATCCTGACTTGGATATTCAAGCAAACGTCACAACAAAGAAACCAGATTCCTGGAAACCCTAAATGATTATTGTTAAATGGGGCAAATGATGAAATGCGCTAGAACATCACAACATAAGTCATCTGTCTGGCATACTTAAGTTTGATGCCAGGGTACAAATACAAAATGCTTGATTTACAATTGACATTTTTACAGTTGGTACCAAACACCTACAATGATTGTTCCTTAGAAGAGTTCATTTTGGAACCATCCAAGGGGAGTTAATCCTAGATTTAATCCTAAATAGTACTAAAATAAATTGCAAGAAGTAATTCTTATGGAAGAAACTGGAAAGGACCATAATTAATGTTAATTTCAGACACCTCCACAGGGAAACACAAACTGCCAGCTGGGTCTAATACAGTCACAGTTAATTCAAAAGAGTCTGGAGACTGGAATTTAAAAATCCAGTAGAAAAAGTCAAGTGTGCCAAATCACTTCCTGATTCTTGCAGGTTGTTAAAACTTGCAACTTTTAGCAAACTTAGCAAATTTACATTTATGTTTAACACATTTAGAAGTCACAACACCCCCATGAAGGCTTCTTGGCAGCCTTTTTTGATTTTCCACTTCTTAGCTGACCCCATTTTTTGTTTGCAGTTTTTTGCCTGACTCCTATCCATCCCCTGGATCTCCCCCATCCTGCCCAGCCCCCACAGGCATTTCCCCCATGAGCAACATCAAGGTGGCCACGCCCACCCCAGCCACACCCACTCAGTCTGCCGTGACCACCGCAGCCACACCCACCCAGTGGGCCACGCCCCACTGCCCCCCTTGAGGGCACCACAATGCTGATGCGGCCCTGGCACTTTGTGATAAATAAGTGGGTTTTGGGTTGCAGTTTGGGCACTCGGTCTCTAAAAGGTTCGCCACCACTGCTATAGGGAGTTCTCAACTTATGACCACAATTGAGCCCAAAATTTCTGTTGCTGAACAAGATAGTTGTTAAGTGAGTTTTGCCCCATTTGACGACCTTCCTTTCCGTAGTTGTTAAGTGAATCAGCCATTAAGCAAACCTGACTTCCCCCATTGACTTTGCTTGTAATAAGCCAGTTAGCAAATGGTGATCACATTATCCAAGGACAATGCAACGGTCAAAAATACACACCAGTTACTATACGTCTGAATTTTGATCACCTCACCATGGGGATGCTGCAACCGTCATTAAGTGTGAAAACTGATCAAAAGTCACTTTTTTCAATGCCGTTGTAACTTCGAAAGTGAGAATGGCTGTAAATCGAGGACTACCTGTATTCATCTCTTGGATGGCGATCCAGCTAAGCCAGGGTAGGCAACCTTGGCTCTTTTATGACTCGTGGACTACGACTCCTACAACTCCCAATTCTGGAAGTTAAAGTCCACGAGTCATAAAAGAGCCAAGGTTGCCTACCCCTGAGCTAAGTCGACACTTGTTTTTTCTTTCTTCAGAAAACCTGTAGCACAATCCAAAAACTGAGGCTCTATATTTTTTAATGCATCTGCATCTTTAAAACTTCAATTAAGTGGCCATCAGAGAAGCATTATTTGGAGGCCACTGATCCCCTGGAGACCTAACAATAAATCATGTCAGTAAGTAGGGGAGTCCTCCTGCCTTAACTGACCTCATTAGCTTCTTATGGGAGAACCAGGACTGATTGATTGATGTCCGGTCACCAAGACATTTCTGACTCCTAGCCCCCACTAGATCGATTTTCTCCATCAGATCTATTCCTAACCTGTTATCTCAAGTCTCTCAATGGCCGTAGCCGCTGTGTGAATGAGGAACACTCGGTTAATTGTATTCATAGGCCGCCTTTTCTGAGCCACCCGGAAAGCCTCCAAGGTTGGCCTCGGAACCAATGTGAACTGCCAGGGGGGCCAAGCCAGGCCTTAAACTCCGTCTACCTCTGTCCAGGTCTAACCCCTTATAGCTAACACCGGCTTTCCTTGCCTCTGCTCTGAGCCCTTCCCACAGCGATGATCTTCCATAAACCAGCAAGTCCGTGCTTTTCCAAAGTGACACGATCACTCACATGTTCATGCAGCCCTGCGTCTTTTGCACTTATCCGGGCGTCGGAACAAACCCAGTTAAGGTGTGCCAGACCTCACAGAGCCAAAAGAATACAAGCTGGGGAACCCCAGAGCCACCTGATACGCCTCTGCGAGAGACGATGGGAGTTTGCCCAGCATAGAGGACGAGAATTGGAGAGCAGCACTTCAGTTCATTCCTTCAATGCGACCCGAGAGCGGCTGGGGCGGGCTTGGCAAAACTTGGCTAAAACCTCTTCCTAGGGGGCAGAAAGGGATGGCGCGTACAGAGTGGCTGGCCAGCAAAGGTAAGGTGTCAGTCTTGGAGCTATCAGGGGCAGGTGCTTGCAAGGAGCCACTGCCCGGGGTCATTTCTGTGGCTCTCTACAGCTATGTTGCACCCACACCATCTCCTGTGCATCTTTTTGAAACTGAATTTTAAGTGCTGCAGCACCATATACTAGAGGGAATCTTAAATACTGTACACCTAATATAGTATTCTTTAAATAAAGAGATTGAGTCCATATCCAATGCAAAATACAAAAGGGGGGGGGGAGAAAACATAGTCCCCATCTTCTTTGTATAATGACATCATCCATTGCAACCCTCGTACCCAAAACAAATTAAGCATGACCCACTCCAAGTCAAGATTGGTCACCCCTTGTGTTAAGTAATAATGTAGCTTGATTGTTCAAAGCTTAGCATATTGTATTTGCTCAGCCACCATGGGTTATAAATTACAGTTGATTTAGTATGTTGTAAGAACTCAGCTAGTGCTTTTTCAATAAATGATGTTTAAAAAATATTTTAAACAGTACTTCCAGATTCTGTGAAATCAGCTTGTAAAGATACAGCGTGGAGAAAGATTACATACATAGAGTAGAAAGATTTGGATTCCAAATAGGCTATAAAATTATGATTATATTATGATTAACTAATATAAAACTTATATGATTATCTTGCTATCTTGATTATGATTATAATCGTCTTAGACCAACCAGTTGCTAATAATTCAAGTGTAACCCACAACTTTAGAGATGTAAGAATTAGAACTAGGAGAATAGTCACAAACACTGTTGAGTTTCTGGAAAGAGCACCAACATGTAAATAAAATAGGACACAGGAGACCTATGCTTTTGGAACAAGGAAATTGTTTCTATTATCATTTATTAGGTGCATTCAAAAGGAAAGATTTTCTCCAAACTAGACTTGTGGGAGGCTTACTATCGAATAAGAATAAGGAAGGGGGATGAATGGAAGACTGCGTTTAATTGCCCCCTGAAAATCCATGTCATACCTACAACATTTTCCACAATGAAATTTAAAAAGTATCCAATTGTCATTCTCATTGGTTGGTGGCTTTATGGTGCAGAATTTATTTGAATGTGCTTGCTTGAATTCATACCTATGTTGGAAATGGATATTGTGCTGTTTTTTTTAAAAAAAATAAAAAATTGTAAGTTCTAATGCATTTTCCTTGTCTTATTCTTGCGGTTGCCATCAAACATAAGATTACACATTTAAAGTCAGTTACTAAGATATTGGATAACTGGCCCCCAAAATGTAGGAATTTCATTCATGTAGAACTTTATCATGTGTTACTATTCTTCACCAACTGAGTAGCCCCCTGCCCATATAGAGACAAATTGCAAAGAAGAAAACATATCCTGAAAAGTGGACTCAGTTGTCAGGTTAAGAACTTCCAGAAACCGTAGGTAGATATCTGCTCCTCTTGTTCTTCTTCCTTCCTCCACGACGACTTCATAATAGTTGGCAAAATTTGGACAGTAGGTCAGGAACATATATTGAAGGTTATCATGCTGATTCTTTGCATTTAGAAACAATCATAGAGCTGATATTACAAATTCAATAATTGATGGAAATGATATAGTAAATTGATGAGCAGTATGGACACATAATGGGCCAATAGTTTTGTTTTATTATGTTTACCTAGAACCATCCACCTCCACTCTGGGGAAACAGTCATATGTTTTTCAAGCTGATTTAGATCCCTATTTATTGCTACAAATGGTGTGTGGTTCCTAGCTGGTTGCAGGTCTCAGCTTTGCCATTTTAAGCCTTGCTTGCTTCCCCATACAGAATTTCATCCTTGGCAAAAGAAGGTTGCTATAGCCTAAGTATGATAGTCTCGTGCATGCGCCTTCTACTTGATGATATGCTGGAAACTGTGTGGGCCTCCCAAGATAATATATAGCAAAAAGAGTGTAGATCTGAAAATAAATGCCCTAAAGACACAGGTAGTTTCATTTTACCAGAAAAATAGGAACAATGAATGCATACGTAAATGGTGAAGTACTGGAACAAGGAAATGAATTTGTATATTCTGGCAGAAAATTTAAAAGAGGGAACTGGAAACTGTTTAATACTGTATGTGCAAATGTTGATAGAAGACAAAGAAGAAAGGAATGCTGAAAGAAGCAAAAATGGTGGTATATGAGTGTCCTGGCCTACAGTACAGTACACAAGTGAGAGGCAAATATATCAAGAGAAACATGATAGTAAATCAAATGCAGGAGGAAAGGGTTACTTAAGAGGTAGAGGTAGTCCTCAACTTACGACCATTTGTTTCACAATGGGTCAAAGTTAAAACGGCCTTGGAAAAAAATGACTTACAACCTGTATTTGCACTTACAACTGTTGCATCACCCTCCTCGCCCCAGTCACATTAATGCAATTTGGTTGCTTGACAGCCAGTTCGCATTTATGACTGATTGTAGCATCCTATGATCGTATGATCGTGATTTGCAAAATTTCTAGCTAGCAAAAATGTCCATTGGGGAAGCTGAATTTGCTTAATAATAGCTGCAATTCACTTAATGACCTTATGCCATAAAAATTGTCATAAAATTGGGTCTGATTCGACTTAGGACTGCAAGGACTTTAGGCAGAAATTGTGATCCCAATGCAGTCATAAAGTACTGTGAAGCGGTATATAAGTCTAAGTGCTATTGCTATTACTTGTTTGTGGGTAAAACAAGAACAGAGACAGGTATGAACGGGCCTGAATGAATATAAATCGAACACAAAATGAATGAACCGTACAGCGTAATTGCACTGAAGTGGTGTTGTTCTCAGAAAGAATGACTGAAGATGCAAGACAAACATGAAGGTGATGTCATGCAAAAGCCCTGGTTGAGAAAGAAAATCACTCCATCCATCTGGCAGACAAACTCCATTTATTGTGAATTACAAATTCAGCATATTGGTTTTATGGTAGGTATTCAGATGTAAGGATTCCAAAGTGTATTTAAAAAAACAAAGCCAAACCACAAACAGACCCAAGACTTCTTCTTTTATGATTCTGATCCAGCCGGTAAGCCCCAGTGAAATTCATTATGTAAACTTGATGATTCACAAAAGCAATGGAGCTTGGATACCGCTATTCCATATTCCATTTAAAAATAAAAACTAAAAAGGACAAACAGATGCAATAAAAATGTAAACCTGTATACAGAAATTAACCATTCTCAAGCTATTGTCGCATTTGGAGTGGGCTATAAATTTTAAATAAAGCTCACTTCACTCCACCCAAGGTATGGTGTAAAAAAAACCAACCCTAATCATCATGTGATTTGTAAATTCAAACTTACTTAAAAAAAACTTTTATGGTTTACTATATACAGGTCAAATAATATGGATGTTAAAGACTTGGGGTGAAGTGACTGAGGCACACCAGATAATCCTCTCTGGAGAGGCTTCTGGGTTCAAATGAAGCCGCCTTCCTCATTGCCTGGAATTCGGCAAGTGCTTGTTCTCTAGCTTTGGGCTTCTTGAGAAGGGAGGGAGAAGGTTGAAGGGCATCAAGTAGCCCTTCCCAACATGAGATTTTCTAGATGTGTTGGGATTGTAACTCCTCAGATTTCCAATGCATCTGGAAGCTACAGAAAGTGACCCTCTGCCCTCCTTGGTTAGTGCACCTAGGGCAGGGGTAGGCAGCCTTGGTTCTTTTATGACTCGTGGACTTCAACTCCCAGAATTCCTGAGCCAGCCATGCTGAAGGGAAAGGGAGTGGTTTCCAAGCTGAGCCATGCTGGCTCAGGAATTCTGGGAGTTGAAGTCCACGAGTCATAAAAGAGCCAAGGTTGCCTACCCCTGACCTAGGGCCAAGGGCTACTATACTTGTGCACAAAATTGTATGGCAATAGGAAGGATGGTGCCCTATTTATTTTCTAAAGCGAGAATGTGAGACGTGTATACAGACCTGATAAAAAGCAAAATCAGTGTGCAATAAAGTGGAAAAAAAAGATACCCAACAGCGCGTGTGCATGTATTTCTTGTGTGGTAATTATGGTAGTTCTATATAAATTAGCTATATTGTTTTATACATGTGACCTATGACCTAAAACTTTTTTTTTCTTCCCTCTTTAAAACTATAATTTTATTCGCTCATCTTATTATTTTTTTTTAAAAAACACAATCTAATACTTCTCTTGCCATGTCCCTAATGGCAATTATGGAATATTAATATAAAAGGTGTGTATTCTTTTTTTTAAAAAAAAAAGTTGTGATATTGGCTAGTTATGTACGTTTATAGCTAAATGAAGTAAATAAGTATTAAAAGCCTTCTATCATTAGTAGTGCCTTATACATAACATTTAGAAAAGCGAAATGTATATATTCTAAAACTGTTAACTAATTTTTTAAAAAATACAAACAAAAAAGAGAGAGATACATTATCAGTACCACTGCTGATTGCCATTGTCCAAATTCAAGGTATTAACTATAACTTACCAAAGGGAGCGGGGGAATGCTACTTCAAACTATGAAAGTTGTATTGATGATGCTAATTCATTATGGACTAGTTACGGAAGGAAATGGCCAACTCAGCATGTTTCTTCCATGCCTTACTCTAAAGTGCTGAAAGGAAAAAAAAATGGGGCTCATCTCACTTAGGTATGGGAAGGATATTTGTATGGGATCCATACAGCCCCATTCCTTGCATCTCCCCTACTTTCCTTTCATGGAAAGTAAGACTTCTTGGCTTTGCACATGACCTTATGGATGGAGAAGATGCTTACAGGTATGTACCAAGCAAAATGTAAGTGATGGATTAGCCACTCCACCAACAACATACGTGGCATCCTCTTAATCTGTGATATGATGCTGGAGCGCAAAGGGGGAGAAGGCCACCGTTCTATCAAAGGTGGTGGACCATCAAAGATGGTGAACCTATCATATAGTGTTCTATGGACCACGATAGGCTTAGGGAATTATACCAAACCTTTCTACACTCAAGTCAACAATAAGTCAATAGTAGCAAAGAAGTTGACTCTGCCTTGACTCTTGAGGGCCCACTGATCAGGTGCTTTGCTTGTGAATGGACCAGCCTGTGTTCCGCCTATCCTGGCCCTGTGTTTGCCTCACCTATTTGGGACAGGACTCACAAGTGGAAGGTGTGCACAGCAGATGTCCCTCTCCTACATGTTGAATGTTTCTAGTCTGGACACACAGTTTGTTAGACTTCTTCAGTAGAAGTGTCTCTCTTTCACAGCATGGATTTCTTTGAGGAATAAGGCTCTTGTTACAAGGCACTACTATTAAGACAAATGTTTTAAGACTGAATATTAAATACAGTGCTAATATACATGGTTTCCTTAAAAACTGGGATAATGTAGCCAACCCCCCGCCCCGCCCCCCGCAATAAACCAACAAAAACAAACATAAATATATATAAAAGGAAGAGGACAAATTTAGCACTTCTGTTTTTGAAAACCGAATTGGTCCAGCGTAATTGGTGGCTTCCTTAAGGCTCCTTTTCAAATTGTCTCAAACCTGCTGAAAGAAAGAAAAGTGGTGGAGTTGCCTCAAATCACCAGAAATGTCACCATTTGGGGCTTAGTTGGAAGACCCTTACTTGTCCAAGGACTTGCTTAGGTTGCAATGCTAAAATCAAATTTTAAGGACTATACCATCTTTCTTTCTTGCTCATTCTCCACAATCTAGAAGAATCAGAATCAGAATAGAACTAGAAGGGACCTTGGAGGTTTTTTAGTCCAACTCTCTGCTCAAGCAGTAGACCCTGTACTATTTCAGACAGGTGGCTGTTCAGTTTCTTAAAAATCTCCAGTAATGAAGGACCCACAACTTCTGAAGGCAAGCTGTTCCACTGGTTAACTGTTCTCACTGTTAGGAAGTTTCTCCTTAATTCCTGATTGCATCTCTCCTTGATTAGTTTTCATCCATTGTTTCTTGTCTTGCCTTCTGGTGCTTAGGAGAATAGGTTGACTCTCTCTTCTTTGTGGCAGCCTGTCAAATACTGGAATACTGCTATCATGTCACCCCAAGTCCTTCTTTTCCCTAGACTAGACATACCCAATTCCTACAACTGTTCTTCATATGTTTTTCTCTCCAGGCCCTTAATCATCTTAATTGCTCTTCTTTGCACTTTTTCCCAAAGTCTCAACATCTTTTTGTAATGTGGTGACCAAAACTGGATGCAGTATTCCAGGTGTGGTTTTACTAAGGATTTATAAAGTAGTATTAATATTTCATGTGATTTTGATTTCCAATAGGTTCAATCTTAACTACCTTTAAAAGAATACCCACTGATTGCTTCTTTTCAAAAGACAGATTAGTTAAACCAGTGGTTCTCAACCTTTTTAATGCTGCGACCCCCAACCGGTCGTAAGTTGAGGACTAAACCGGTCGTAAGTCAAGGACTAAACCGGTTGTAAGTCGAGGACTACCCAACCGGTCGTAAGTCGAGGACTTTCCCTGCCTGGGAGCGCCGCGCATGTGTGGTTCTGCCCCCTGTGCCGGCCGAGGCGTAGCTGGCAAGCGGCAGAGACGGAGCAGGCCGACCACCAGCTGGCCCAGCTCAAGGGAGGTAAGGCACCCGCCGGAAAAGGGGGAAAAAAATGGCAGACAGCTTTGCTTGGCGACCCCCGTGAAATGGTCGATCGACCCCAAATGGGGTCGCAACCCATAGGTTGAGAACCGCTGAGTTAAACTTAATGTTTAAAGGGTCCATAACTTTTTACTGCTCCCAGCTCAAATTTTACCTCCTCATTCATATGGAATGCAATCTTTTAGTATAGTGAACTGCAAAATTGGGTTTGAATCAGCTTATTCTTGGGTAAGTAAGTATATCTCAGTACTGGTATAATGCCTGAAAAGAAATGGATCCTGCAGAGAACCATTTAAAAGATTTCAAAAGGCTCATTAATTCCTACTTAAGTTGGAGATGCTTAATTAGACATGTAAGGAGCTGAACAGGAAGGAAATAAAAGTAATTGTTTCTTCGTAGTGGGCAGGAATGTGAACAGAAAGACCATGATATATCTTACATTAACCTATAAAGGGCTTGGCTAGATTCTTGTTTATAAATGGACCCAGACACTGCTGTATGCAAACCATGGTTATGACATTGGATCTTGTTGAGCAAACCCATCTAATGATAGTTTATTCACCTATGGCCAAGCCAATCATAGCTTCACGTGATAGGTGAGCCAATTCACAGGCAAATTTACCCAATGTTGGAGGGCAGGAAAGACAGTAGCAGGAATACTACGTAAAAGGGGAGCTGAGTTGAAGATACAGCAACAATAAAGAGGACCGTAGGAAGAACAATACAATATTCAATGGGTAGCTCACATCTTCAGAGGCTTTGAAACTAGCCAGGAATCTGAAGGATCTGCTGTTTGTCTCTTACAGATTCCAGCCAAAGAGCCCCATTTGCTATCAGGGACAGGCCACTGGGGAGGGGAGACTGTCTGACAATCCTATTAATATTATTCCAAAATTGAGGCTTGGGCCCCTTGTTCAGGCCACACCTGATCCCAGACACTGAAATGCTCGCTTTTGCTTACCATTGGTCTCCAGCTTCCTTCCTGCTGCTGTGACCTGATTCAAGAAAAGAGAAATTAAAAAAAAAAGGTTAGAGAAACATAAAGTGTTTATTAGCAGTACATACTGGATTTTTATTTTTCATTTTTTGGTTGGTAGATCTTAACGACGTGGATATGGTGTACAAAGAATGCAATGAATGAGAGATAAAATAAACTATAATAGGCCTGTCTATTGATCAGTTCCCCTTTGTGGGCTGGATGTCTTTGTAAATAAACAGTTGGAGGAGGATAATGATGATGATAATAATAATAATAATAGTAGTAGTAGTAGTAGTAGTAGTAGTAGTAGTAGTAGTAGTAGTAGTAGTAGTAGTAAAGTTGGAAGGAACCTTGGAGGTCATCGAGTCCAACCCCCTGCTCAGGCAGGAAACCCTATACCATTTCAGACAAATGGTTGTCCAGTCTCTTCTTAAAAACCTCCAGTGTTGGAGCATTCACCGCTTCTGGAGGCAGGTTGTTCCACTGGTTAATTGTTCTAACTGTCAGGAAGTTTCTCCTTAGTTCTAGGTTGCTTTGGCAATTATGTCAGTGAAATTCAGCAGGGCAGTTGAAGGGGACTTCAGAGATTACACCACCACCCCACTCCCCAAAATGGAACAGGAACAGATGGGGTGGTCACCTTTGATGGAGAAGGGGTCTTCTCAACCGACTGCTTTTCCCAAAGGTTGCGTTTGCCAGATACATCTCCAGGTCGTAAGTCCTGTTTCCAAAAGAAAACAAAGGAAGCATTTGAAACAAAGAACGGGGTAATATATATATATATAAAACTTCGTGCTATTTAGATAAACTTTCCCCAAAGGTGAAATCATGAGACTTTTAAATCATTTCTTTCAAAATAATAGGTCCACAGATAACTGGACATACATAAATGGGCTGGAACTGGAAGGTCATGGTGTTGCAGAAGAGTTTTAAAACTGATTTACCTGACTCAGTTTAAAAGCAAACAGTCAATCCGAAAGAAGAACAGAACAACGGAGATATATAGAGAATTCCAGCCAAGAAGATGGTGGTGAAAGAGGGAAGAGAAGAAAGCAGTTGACTGAGAAAGAAGGAATGGAGAGAAAGGACAGATTAGTATCAACTCACTTCTGTGAATAATTCTACTATAGTCCACTTATAATGTCCAGCCTTCTTATATGAAATATTTATCTCTGAGCTTATGAACATCTGGCTGCTAGTTTTGAATAGAGAAGAATGTAGAAACAGCAGATTGATACCATATCACAGCTATCTAAACCACTATTTTAGCTCCAACAGTAGATTGCAATTTCTATTTGGTTGCAAATTATAAAAAAAATATGGTCTAAACATGCTGGAGAACATCAGGTTGAGTAAGGATGCCCTTGGTAAACTCAAAACAGGGACAACCTTCTGAACACTGAGTTCTCACATTACAGTTTTTCTCATTCACAAATGGTAGGAAATAACAACAACAACAACAACAACAACAACTGGAGAAGATAACAAAATACAAAGACCTATAAATAGAAATAGAAAGACTGTGGCAAAAGCAAGCAAGGGTGGTACCAATAGTAATAGGCGCCTTGGGTGCAATCCCAAAACAACTGGAGCACCACTTGAACACCATTGGCATTGACAAATTCGCCATTAGTCAATTGCAAAAGGCGGCCTTACTAGGAACTGCTTTCATCCTGCGACGATATCTGTAATACCATCAAACATCCATATTTGCCTATCCCAGGTCCTGGGTAAGGACTCGATAGGTAGACAAAATGCCAAATCCAGTCTGAACATCTGGCTGACTCTGCGATGATCCATAATAATAATAATAATAATAATAATAATAATAATAATAATAATAATAATAATAATAATAATAATAATAATAATAATAATAATACAGTTGGAAGGGACCTTGGAGGTCTTCTAGTCCAACCCCCTGCTCAGGCAGGAAACCCTATACCATTTCAGACAAATGGCTGTCCAGTTTTTTCTTAAAAACTTCAGTGTTGGAGCATTCACCGCTTCTGGAGACAGGTTGTTCCATTGGTTAATTGTTCTAACTGTCAGGAAGTTTCTCCTTAGTTCTAGGTTGCTTCTCTCCTTGATCAGTTTCCACCCGTTGCTTCTTGTCCTGCCCTCAGGCGCTTTGGTTCAATAGGTTCAAATATACACCAAATCCTGCATTATCCATGATGTGCTGACTACTTGTCTGTTCTGTTCTAAGACAGCACTAGACTAAAACCCTGAACTCCTCTGTCAACTGCCTGGGCAATCAATCAGTGATGATGGCAAGGACAAGAAATTATTGAAATAAAGATAAGCTAATGTGGATGAGCATCCCAAAATCCGAAGCCAGTAATATCTACCAAAATAGTACTGAAGTTCTCTTTCTTTCCTGCAAAAGTTATTAAGCTTCTATTTTATTTTATGATAAAAAAAGAGGAGCATTTTATGAAAAAAAAGAGGAACAAATACTCACGGATGGTTTTGAAGCAGCTGATTTGTTGTTTTCTGGGGTCTTAGTTAACCATTCATTGATGCGACTGGAGACTCCAACCTTTAGCCCAGCTGTTTCCTGCAGAACATTTGTTTGTAAATAGAACTGGACGCTTCATGGTAAGAAATAACAGCACTACAGATTGCAACAGCTGATCACCCAAATCTATATGTCTTAGTCTGTAAGAGTGCTAAATCTCATAAACATCTGTGCAACTTCACAAGAACACGTATGAGAACCTTGAAGTCCTACAGTTGAGAAGTTTACCAATCCATGAACTCTTATGCCAAAGCTTTGTTTCACAGCTTCAATACTCAGAGCGATGTCTCCGTGAAACACCATCTCACAAACAGAATTAAAAAATACCTTTCAAAAAGCAAAACTTCCTTTCCTGTTTGAAGTTCAGAATCTGCATTTTCACTAATTACCTCAGGTCTTATTTATATGCCTTGCCTTGACTGACCTGGGAACTGCAGAGCCAGACACAGGGGCAGGAAGGTCTGAAGGATGGCATGTACCTTATTGGGTGTCCCCGTTCCAGAGGGTGATGAAAATACATTGCCTTTCTCCCACATGCTCTTGATGTTGCGCACTCCCTCAGCAGGAACTGGGAGGTCAGAGGCAGCTGGCTTGGCGGCCTTCGGAGCTTTGTTGCCCTGGAAGAAGCAACTGGTGAGTCAGGATAGCTGCCCCAATGGGCCACCACTCTTCTCCTCCTCTTCCTCCTGCTCTTTTTTCATCCTCCTACTTTACCAGCTGCTATTGGGCTACAGCCTGGCTCAATCTCACCAACGTTCAAACCAACAATCAGAAGGACCGATGGCCAAAATAAATCCACAACGATTTCCCCAAGTTCATCTTAAGTTGATCTCTTAAATACACTTCACACAAAGGCCGCTGAAAGGAAGACTGAAACAAAGGCTCAGGCAGTGAGGGGAGCTTAAGCAAATGGGGTATTTGAATGAAATGTACTTTATTTGTTTGCCAGATTTATCCCACCTTTCTCCAGAAGCTTAAAAAGGGTAAAGGAATCCCTGCAGATTTTATTCTGCTAGCACGGGGGTAGGCAACCTTGGCTCTTTTATGACTCGTGGACTTCAACTCCCAGAATTCCTGAGCCAGCATGGCTGAGCTTGGAAACCTCTCCCTTTCCCCTCAGAATGGCTGGCTCAGGAATTCTGGGAGTTGAAGTCCACGAGTCATAAAAGAGCCAAGGTTGCCTACCCCTGTGCTAGTCGTTGCCGACCATAGCGGATGGTTCTCATCTCCATTTCAAGGCCATTGAGCCGGTGCTATCCAAAGACATTTCCATGGTCATGTGGCCAGCATGATGTCATGGAGTGCTATTGCCTTCCCACCGAAGTGGTGCCTGTTTATCTACTTGCATTTGCATGCTTCGACCTGCTAGGTTAGCAGGAGCTGAGGAGAGGATGTCACATGGTGCTGGGGACTTGAACCTGGGCTGCCAGCTTTCTACCCGGCAAGCCCAGCATCTTAACCATTGAGCCACTGTGCCACCCCCAGAAGCTTAAGGCAGTATATAATTTCTCCCTACAAAAATCTTTGTAAGTTGGGTTGACCGAGGGCAACTGGCCCAAATGAGTTTCCATGGTTGAAGACAGTCTTAAAGCTGGGTCTCTCTGGGTCCTACTCAACAGGCTAATCTGTACATCATACGTTGAGACAGAAAAGTTTAAATAAATATTCATTGCTCCATCTCTTCCAAGGAATTCCAGAGTATTTAATGACATGTTTTTAAGAAATCATGGTCTATGAAAAATGTTTGATTTGTCCTGAGCACAGTGGTCAATCAGAAGAACATGGGAAATTGAGAAGATGAAAGCCACTCACCTCAATTGCGCTGGTATATTGTTCCAGCCTACTGTCTATCTTGGAGACAATTGGAGTCGTGTGAGTAGGTTTCAGGCCACTGTGAAAAGAATGAAATGACAGAGACTTGTCAGTTCATATCCCGTGCATTAAACTTTCATTATAACCTTTTTCTTTATGTTTGAGCTCTTTACCTCTTCTGGGCGGATTTGTTCAAGAACTCTGCACGTTCTTCTATCTAAAGAAAAGAGGCAGAGAAGTAAATAAAAGGGAGATCTACAAATATCACAGAACCTGGAAGAGGTTTCAATAATGCAATGGTTCACATATATGCAACAAATATAGCAAGTGTGTAGCACACATCACAGCAACAGCACAATGAAATGGAGAGAAGGATCAGGGCCTTACACTTACACTGAGGGCCAACTTCGGATCCTAAAATGTCACAGAGTTTGTAAGAAAAAAAATTAACAGAGCAATAATGCTAAAATGAAGTAGCTTTAAAAAGTCACCCCAGGACAGGAAAGAAAAGCAGAATCACTCCACATGCAGCCTCCATCCAGAAATGAAACCAGATGTTGCAAAAGTTAAAGAACTGAAAACAGCAGCCTTCTGTTTTTGTTTCTCCAAAAATATTTAGGGGTCTAAAATGCATGTCACTCCATTCTGACATCCCTCTCCCCCCAGTCTGACATCCTCTTTCACATTTATCAGGTGACAAAACTATATGTTAGAAGACTAAAAAGTGATGTCAGATGTTGTTGGAAGCACATCTCGCTTGAACTATCCATATACATTAGACCAGGGCTGCCTCTTCTTAGCATCTGCATTACTGATTATGCAGATGGTTCTTGAAATCTCCTTTGATAAAAGTTACTAACAGAGTGAAGCCAAAAACATCAAACTACCTGAGATAACTTGAGGAAATAATTTGACCATCAGTTCTAAAAATGTCACAATCCCAAGTATTATTTTGTTTTTTAAAAAACGAACCACCTAGCTTCTTGTCTAATCTTTTCACTGCACAGTTCTATCTATAATACAGTCCCAAACTTATCAACTACTCTACTTTAGTACCCTGATTAAAAATCAGTGTTGAACCATGGGATTATATTTGAGATATGATGGGGAACTTGTTTAAAACAAGACAGGAGGAACCCATTCTAAAATACAGAGGAAAGAAGTGAAAGATTTCATAAACAAAATTGCCTGATGAATTGAGAAATCTTAATTGTCACAAACTGGAATGTTAAGATTAAAGAATTCTTGAATCTCTAGATTGATTGTCCAAAGAGGACTACCATACCATGATGTTGTGCTGCTTTTCAGAGTCACCAGAGGGCAGCAGAACAGAAGTAAAGTTTGTTTTTCCATCATCTCAACTCTCTTAAGAGTTGTTTAAACATTACAAATTTCCCACATTGATAACACTTGCAAGCCACCAGGTGTAGCAAGTTCTTGTTGCTCTTATTTTTGCTTTAACCTGCAAGCACATACAAGAAAACGCTACACATGGATTAATGGATTACTATCTGTGGATAATCTGTGTGGCTTTTTATATAGAGGGAGGGGGTGAATAATTAGATGTCGAAGTTCTTTGCATCTGAAACAGGTCCCAGATGTTCTGCTCTTTTTTCATGACTTGCATTTTCATTTCAAAATCCACACTTTCCCCAAACCAACAATACATGTTGCTTCAGAAATGTCAGGACACCAGGTATAGATTTTGCAACTCCTGGTAGAAAAGATTGAGTGATTTAATTTTAGTTAAAGCAAATATAAACTTCCTTGTTCGGCATGTCCAGAACTCAGCAGTCCATATGATTTCTCAACCCTTGAATGCCTTCACAATGCTTTAAAACTGTTTCAGTATTAGCTCTAAAATGTATGTGTAAAATTGAAGTGTGCTTGTTACACTGCAGGTTTGTTCAGAATTAGAAAAGTGCTTTAGGCAAGCATATGGTTAAGTATCTGACTAAAGGAAAGTTTGTTTCAATTAAATCTGCATCCTAACTTTTACAATTCTTTTTATAGCCCAGCTTTTACCCATGAAAGTAGTGATATATAAAAAGGTGTTTTCAGCTATAGCATCTTTGTAATGTTCTCCTTGGAAAGAGTTCTCATTTCTATACTAGGGACAGAGCTAGTTGCACAAAACATTCATATTTATCAGTCTTGTATCTCCTTTTGCTGGCAGTTTTAATGCTATTGGCTGGCTTGTTTTTTTTTATTCAAAGAGCAGTATAAATATGCTATCACATAATATAATATTATAATCGTTGTTTCTTTTCTGTTTGGTGTAGTGAGACTCATCTGCTAACAGGATTCAGTAGAACAAAGAGGCCAGTGACTGAGCAACACTATACACACTCTTAGGAAACAAAAGTCATCACAACAGCAAGCCAACAACATGCCCACGACTGAAAATTGGTAAGAAACATACGGTAAACAGAATTACAAAATATATCTGTAAAATAAGATGGAAAGCATAGCATTAAGAAAATGCTCTTGCGCTTTGCCTTAAATTAGGAAGTTGAACTCCAGTCTTTTTTTTTTTTAATTCTGTTTTCGAAATTTGATGTTATTCTATTCATAAAAACAATAAGGTGAAATCCTATGAGATAAAATGAATGGTAAAAGTCCATCAACATACAGTTTCATGCTTCACACTAAGCCATGGTTTATGTAATAAGCTATATTTGCCTAGATTCACAAAAGATACATCATGAAAGAACCCAGCCAAGGCAGAGAATGTTGTAGCAGTCCAATTCTAATCCATCTTAAGAAAATCCAAAAATAGTTGTGCAATTATCCCCTCCTCTTCTCCAAAAGTCACCAGGTGCGTCTAGGACAGTGGTGGTGAACCTATGACACGGGTGCCAGAGGCGGCACTCAGAGCCTTCTCTGTGGGCATGTGCACCATTGCCGCAGTCCTAGACCTTCAGATGGGTTTTATAAAACCTTTTCGCTTTAGGCCTCCGCCGCCATGTGCAAAAAAAAAAAAAGGTTCAATCAGTCAATTTCAACTTCTCGCGGGAAAAAAAAAGATCTTGCAAAATTGGAATTGATTGATTAAACTTTTTAGTCCCGCCTAGTCTGCCATTACCACCGCAGCCACGCCCACCCAATTGGCCACACCCAACCAATGGGCCATACCCACCCGGCACTCAACGATGCATAAGTGGGTTTTGGGTTGCAGTTTGGGCACTCGGTCTCTAAAAGGTTCGCCATCACTGGTCTAGGACAACTCACCACAGCCACCTCGCCACGGCACAACTCGCCACGGGACAAGAGTTACACTAATATCAATGATTAGAATAGAATAGAATAGAATAGAATAGAATAGAATAGAATAGAATAGAATAGAATAGAATAGAATAGAGAGTTGGAAGGGACCTTGGAGGTCTTGTAGTCCAACCCTCTCCTCAAGCAGAAAACCCTATACCATTTCAGACAAATGGTTGTCCAATCTCTTCTTAAAAATCTCCAGTGTTGCAGCATTCACAATTTCTAGAGGCAGGTTGTTCCACTGATTAATTATTCTAACTGTCAGGAAGTTTCTCATTAGTTCTAGGTTGCTTCTCTCTTTGATTAGTTTCCATCCATTGCTTCTTGTCCTGCCTTCCGGCGCTTTGGAGAATAGCTTGACTCCCTCTTCTTTGTGGTAGCCCCTCAAATACTGGAACACTGCTATCATGTCACCCCTGCTTTTTCATTAAACTAGACATACCCAATTCCAGCAACTGTTTTTTATGTGTTTTAGTTTCCAGTCCCCTGATCATCTTTGTACTCTTCTCTGTACTCTTTCTAGAGTCTCAACATCTTTTTTACATCATGGTGACCAAAAATGGATGCAGTATTCCAAGTGTGGCCTTACCAAAACATTATAAAGTGGTATTAATACTTCACGTGATCTTGATTCTATCCCTGTTAATGCAGCCTAGCATTGTGTTGGCTTTTTTGGCAGCTGCAGCACATTGTTGGCTCATATTTAAGTGATGTATTCATTTTAGGTTTATCTCTTATGTGTATTGATATACAACCCTATCTTTTTACATATTGCCTTTAAAATGTGCATTGTCTTTGATTTGGGAACACATTATAATTATAATCCTTATGGGAAAAAGTGGTTTGATACTCATCATTTTTGATACTCATCGTGCCTCCTGGAATCAACTAATGAGAAGTACCAAGGTACCACTGTAGTCAAAATAATGAGGTCATCTTTTGTGTTTTCAGTGACTGTTCCCACTAAAAAGAAGAAATATACATTCTAACGGAACTCAGTCCTTGCATGGATGAGACCGTCATTGTTCCCTCTCTACCGTAATTCAATTTCCAGAAAGTTCTTTGAGTTTTTTGAAGTCTGCCCAATTCATTCAGCATGCAAAACCTTTTTTCCACCAGGATGGTGAATATTGGTACCTCCCTCTCTCTCAAGCTTTGTTTTGACATATAATTGTTGTGACTAAAGAAGTCCTAACACACAAAAGTCTAAGACATTGATGGTGAACATTTTAGAGACCGAGTGCCCAAAAACTGGCCCCACCCCCGCTCCACCCCCTGCCCGCCCCGCTCTGCCCCCCCCATTCCCCACCCCGGCTGCCCACAGGACCACTCACCACCTCCAGGGCCTGCCGCAGATCACCCAGGTAGCCCAGCAGCACTATGGCAGCCACACCCTCTGCCTGCGCCCTGCAGCATCAACTGCATGATGGGGTGTGAGGGCAGAGTTTTGTCTATGTTGCCTGGCTGCCATGTCCTTGGCTGCGCTGCTCCGTGTGGGCCACACTCGAGGGCGACTCTCCTTCAGGGGGGCTGCTGGAGAGGAGGGGGTCACGGGAGGAGGCAAGGCTGGGTCAATGGCACGTGCGCCCACAGAGAGGGCTCTGTGGCACCTGTGCCATAGGTTCACCACCACTGGTCTAAGAGCTTTGCACAGAATAGAGGAGCAATGGATTCAGAAGATGCAGCTGCGTTATATAACGATGCTTCTGGGTGTTGTTATATCAGCACATGCAATGCACAGGGTTGATTTTTGTACAACCATCATGATGACAACTGGAATGTCTTTCACAGATACTTGATCCAAATGATGTGGCATCAGCAGCTGGAAGGAGCCTTACCTTGAGAGCAGAACCTTTTGGAGTGAAACATTTGAAAGGCTTCTTCTCTTCACCCTGGGCTTCATCTGGCATCTTCTGGCGTTTCTCAGCGGCTTCTGCCCTTCTTCTCTCAATTTCTTCCTTCAGCCGCCTTTTCTCTTCCTGCCAAAACAACAACAACAACAACATAGGAGGGAACCATTTAATTGCCTATATCAGCAATTTTAACTAATCCTTAAGATTCGAAAGTGGCAATAAAGTAACAAGCCCAGCTGGTGTTGGGTATCAACAAAGAGGAGCAAATAATGAAAGAACAGTTGTGATGCAAGATTTAACACTTTGTATATGTATTGTGGCATCAGAAACATGTCCCACAGGGCAGAGCATGCAATAGTTCATCACAAAAATTGGTTTTGTCATTGTGATGAAATTTTCAGATGCACAAACTACTACTAGCCACCATTACACAAAAATGTACATAAAACCTGAGACATCTAAACCTACCATCAAACAGTGTAGACGTCTTACATTCAATGCCTGATCACTGTCTGTGTCAGTTTCTATGCAAATATGGATATGGACAGTTGCTTTTAAATAATGTTCAAAATGTGTCCAGTTTTTGGATACAATTCATAGATAACTAATCTGTATGTTCATTTAATTAGCAACACATCTTAGTGGTTCCAGGGTGGGCATGACTGCTGGAGATCATACAAAAAGATGGAACAAGAGACCAATTAAATGCCCATTGTGCTAAGTCATAATATGTTTCAAATATGGTATGTTAAATAAATCAGTGCCCTGGTTCATTCATGATTCTAAACTCAAAACTACAGTGTTGGAATTCTCAGACTCTGGGAATAAAAATGGGTATTTCCAAAATATTGCAGAACAAGAAAGATGGAGTAAAGCAGGGGTCCTCAACCTTGGCAACTTTAAGACTTGTGGACTTCAACTCCCAGAATTCCTCAGCCAGCAAAGCTGGCTGAGGAATTCTCAGAGTTGAAGTCCACAAGTCTTAAAGTTGCCAAGGTTGGAGACCCCTGGAATTCTCAGACTCTGGGAATAAAAATGGATATTTCCAATATATTGCAGAACAAGAAAGATGGAGTAAAGGACTGGACACATGGTTTACAACCCACAATGGAAGTGTCCATGCAGTATATTAATCCAAACATATCACACAGAATCGCTTCTTGGAACTTCATGCATTCACTCTGCTAAGCTAAAATTGAATAAACCACCGCCGAGTCGAAACACACCAAATGCTGCCTACAAAGAGAGTAGCAGATTCACATATCACCCTAAGTCAGAATTAAACTGCTCTATCACTTTTGGCTGCAACATGCTTATTTGTCTCTGAACTAACCTGTTTTCTTTCTTAATATGGTATAGTGAATTACAGATTAACTAGAAGGTTAGATTTACACAACAATGCTAAGACACACGTTCAAAAATCAACACCAGCCATGCCTACCAGGTTGTGTGAATTTATTTTATTTATTTATACCCCGTCTTTATTATTTTTATAAATAGCTCAAGGTGGCAAACTTACCTAATATCTTTCCTCTTGTTATTTTCCCTACAACAACAAACTGTGAGGTGGGTTGGGCTGAGACAGAGGGACTGGCTCAAAAACACTCCATCGGCTTCCATGACTAAGACAAGACTAGAATTTATAGTCTCCTGGTGACTGGCCCAAAGTCACCCAGCCGGCTTTCATGACTAAGGCAGGGCTAGAACTCACAATCTCCTGGTGATTGGCCCCAAACTACCCAGCCAGCTTTCACGCCTAACGCAAGACTAGAATTTGCAAACTTTTGGTGATTGGCCCAGAGTTTACCCAACTGGGTTTCATGCCTTAGACGGGACTAGAACTCACCATCTCCTGGTTGCTAGCCTGATTACTTAACCGCTAGGCCAAACTGCATCTGTTGGGGTCTTTAACTTATCTAATTAGGTGCCCTGTGCAAAGCCAGTTAAATCTGAAACCCAGAGACACATCCTTGCTCTCTTTCTGAACGCACCAGCTTTGTTACCTCTTCCCGAGCTTTCCTCTCCGCCTCGTCTTTCTTCCTTTTCTGTTCTTCGTCTTCCAGAATCTTCCTCCGTTCTTCACGCTTCTTCTTCAGCTCCTCCAGTTCCACCGCCGCCTCTTGTTGCTTCTGCTTCAGCTTCTCAAATTCTTCACTCTCATTTTCACCCCGCCGACGGCGCAACTCCTCGACTCTCTTGCCGGCTTCCACCTGGGGCTTGGCGTCTTCGGATCCCGGTGTGGTTTTGAACCCCGGTCGGCTGAGAAAGAAAGAGAAACATTTTACGAAGAAGAAGCCACCTGTCGCTCACCGATTCTTCTTCACCCTGAAGAAAGAATTATAAACCCCACTAGAGATGGGGTACAGCTGTGGATGGTATCTCTTCCTAAGGCAGATCTTGGTTTCAAGGGCTCTCTCCGTTTTAAAACATCAAAATCCAAATCCTCTTTATAACGACTGCTTTTTCAAATACAGATAATCTTCAACGTACAACCATTCGTTTAGTGACCAGAGCCTGGTGGCGCAGTGGTTAGAATGCAGTACTGCAGGCTACTTCTGCTAACTCCTGGCTGCAGGCAATTTGGCAGTTCGATCCTGACCGATTCAAGGTTGACTCAGCTATCCCTCCTTCCGAAGTTGATAAAATGAGGATCCAGATTATTGGGGGCAATAGGCTGACTCTATAAACTGCTTACAGAGAGGGCTGTAAAGCGTTATGAAGTGGTATATAAATCTAAGTGCTATTACTATTGCTATCTGAAGTTACAACAGCACCAAAAAAGTCACCTATGACTATTTTTCACCCTTATGGCTATTGTAGCATTCCCATGGTCACGTGATCAAAATTCAGGCACTTGGCCTCTATTTATGACAGTTGCATTTCCCCAGGGTGATCTCGCCATTTGTAACCTTCCTAGCTGGCTTTCAACTAGCAAAATCAAAATGGGGGAAGACAGATTCGCTTAACGGTTGCATGATTTCATTTAACAACTGCAGCGATTCATTTAACTGTGTGTGTGTGTGGGGAAGTGATAAAATGGAGCAAAATTCATTTAACAACAGCCTTTACTGGGAGCCGTTGATTCCGATGGGTTAGAAAGATAATAAGTAAAATATATTTTAAAAGTAGAGGATAATTTTGAGCAAGGTTGTCCCCAGGATCAAAAAACAAAAAAAGCAGCAACACTCACTCTCAATGCAAGTTTCTTCCCTTTGGTATGCGGGTGCAACACCAGGAGGCAAAGCTTGCATTACACCTGGGCGACCCTCCTTTGGGCCTCTTCCTCATGAGAAAGGAATGAGGGGTTAAAGCAAAGCAGTTGTGTAATCTAACCACGACTTCAGTAAGGAACACTGAGATGGGAGCCATTTGCATCAATCAATAGACTTATATAAATGAAGGTAAGCAGTAAGTACAGGTAATCCATGACTTAGTAGTAGTAGTAGTAGTAGTAGTAGTAGTAGTAGTAGTAATAATAATAATAATAATAATAATAATAATAATAATAATAATAATAATAATAATAATAATAATAATAATAAAGTTGGAAGGGACCTTGGAGGTCATCTAATCCAACCCCCTGCTCAGGCAGGAAACCCTATACTTTTTTAAACAAATGGATGTCCAGTTTCTTAAAAACTTCCAGTGTTGGAGCATTCACAGCTTCTGGAGGCAGGTTGTTCCACTGATTAATTGTTCTAACTGTCAGGAAATTTCTCCTTAGTTCTAGGTTGCTTCTCTCCTTGATTAGTTTCTATCCGTTGCTTCTTGTCCTGCCTTCAGGGGCTTTGGAGAATAGCCTGACTCCCTCTTGACCATTCAAAGCTGCATTAGACCTTTCCAGAACTACTTACGACCCAGTTTCTAAGTTCTGAGGGCCGCCCCACAGAAAACATGACCGTATTTGGGGCACTTGGAAACTGGCCCACATGTACAGCCAATTGCAGTATCCCAGGATTTTCAAAAAAAGGTTATTTTCCATATTCTATCCCAGAGAACATTTAAAAATGGCTAGCTATTAATTTTATTATGCTGGAAAAATGGATAAAGGAATATTATTGCCCCATTTTGGTTTGATATCCATAAACCTCTTACTAGGGTATTACACTACATTTTAAAAGATGATGGTGTACTTTTGAATTATATTCAAAAAAGTAGAACTTAGAAGTGACTTATCAAGCATGGGGAAGCAAGAAAAACTGTTGTTCAGTATTGAAAATGTAGAGCTATCTCAGATTAACCCTTTCTATTGGATAATAGAAATATTATATTATTTGTGTGTCCAGGGTTTCATGATCTGTTTAAAAATTAGGCTGAAAAAATTAATTTATGCCAATAAGGTTTTTTGTTATTTTGTATTTCTGTTTTCTTCCTTTTTTGTATTATTATCACCATCACTTGAAATCCATCTACAACTATTTGTCCAGGATGGTATAAGGACTCCTGCCTTTGATCAGGGAGTTGGACTAAAACAGGGGTAGGCAACCTTGGCTCTTTAATGACTCGTGGACTTCAACTCCCAGAATTCCTGAGCCTTCTGGGAGTTGAAGTCCACGAGTCATAAAAGAGCCAAGGTTGCCTGCCCCTGGACTAGAAGATCTTCAAGGTCCCTTCTAGCGCTACATTTCTATGATTCTACTGCAGAATTAAGACCTCATTGAAGTTATGGATTGTGATCAACCATGCTGATACAGTGCATGTTGAAGATAGATAGATAGATAGATAGATAGATAGATAGATAGATAGATAGATAGATAGATAGATAGATAGATAGATAGATAGATAGATAGATAGATTTCCCAGTTTAAAGCTAACTGGATATGAATATCAACCGAGTAATAATACTTGCAAGATTAAGCAACGGCCATTTACAAGACTAGGGAAGGCTGATTTATGTTCCCTGTCAAGTTAAAGCAAGATACTTTTTCAAGGTGATGCAAAAAAGTCGTCCTTAGCCTTTGCATAGCAGTGTAGCCTGTTGCAATAAGACCCATAAAAGGCAACAATTGGGTCCGAGTGTAAACGTCCTTGCCCAAGAGTGTATATCTTACCCAAAAGCATGCTCTGTGTGCTTCAGCTTGTGAGCAGGGAGTTCTTGGAAGCATTCCCCATTTTGTGGCTTGGAATCCGGCATTCCCTTCTTGCGATCCCAGATGGATTTTGCCTCTTCTTTGGGCATTTTGTCTCTGTTCAGTTTGTTATCTTTGATCTAATAAGAAGACATGGTTGTAAAAAAAAAGAACGAGTTACATCCAGGACTCTGAAGGAGTCGTCAAAGGTACCCATCTCCACTGTGAATGGAAAGATAAAGAACTATTAATCTACTGTAAATGTAAGGTCCTAAAAACAGCTTGTAGATTCAGCTTTGCTCTGTAGGAATGCTCTGAGTTGGGAAAGATTTTACACATGCTCACAAGCTTAAAATAATACTTGCTTCCATCGTTATGGCCCCTCATTCAACGGTGGCTCATCTATACAGTGAAGATGCCAAGGAACCACATAATATCTGGACTAAGTAATCAATCATCAAAAGCATTACATTATCTACAAATTTATGTCTAGATTTTTGGGTAGGGGAGAAAATTTTTATCACCAGCTTTGCCTCTTATACATATTCACCCAAGTCGGTGAAATGTGTCTTTTCCTTACAATCGAAAAGGACAGAGAAGCTGGAAGAGGCACTTTGTCTCACCCCTAATTAGATGTCCTACAGTCTGTGTAACATCTGGTTCTGGCATCTCTGGGTTGGATGTTCACACAGGACACGTTCCCATCCAACTGAGTCACAAAGCCCCCTTGTCTATGAAGTAGGAATCAATTCATTTGGAATATTATTACTGGGGTTTGTAAATAGTGCTGCTAAGAGCAGCCAAAAGATGCATTACAATGTTTGTGGAAACATTGAAGTAGACTTGATGTAATTAATGTCAAAGATAAGCCAAGTAGAGAATTGTCCTCCCAATTTGGATCTGGAGATGTAAGCATGTTTTGTGCATGGCTTGTCTTGGCTTCCCACCTCCCCTACCCAGAAACATTGTCGGATTAGTGTCTTTTGGAGCTGCTCTTGACCATCTGACTATCAAGGCATGCCGAGACATGCCTTGATGCTAATTGGAGTTGTGTGCAGAGTGCAGCGTTCCAGAAAAACTCGTTCTGGTCTGCAGGAGAGATTAATCTCATGAAGGACATCGGCTAAGGCAGTGGCCAACGCAAATCGGAAATAGAAACAAACAACTGTGCAAATGCTCTTCCCTGACTAAACTGATCCTGATCCAGATGGCCAGGAGGCTCACTGATATCAATCTAAATTAATTTAATGAGACAAATCTCATTGATTTCAGAAGGAAGGCTCGGGAAATCTGAATTCAGTTCAGTGGCTTATCCTGCTTTCAGCATTGCTGTTTTTGGAAAAAAAAAACATTTCTGGAGTTCATCAGACTTTTTTTTAAAGTCTAGAGCAGGCTCAGTTTGGTACCACTAACTTCTATATTGCCCACCAGGATGACTCAAACATATAACCCAGGGGTAGTCAACCTTGGCTCTTTTATGACTCGTGGACTTCAACTCCCAGAATTCCTGAGCCAGCACAGCTGGCTCAGGAATTCTGGGAGTTGAAGTCCACGAGTCATAAAAGAGCCAAGGTTGACTACCCCTGATGTTGTTGTTCGTCCATCGATTTTTCGATGAAGACCTTGACATCTTGTGGATTGTGGGCCATCAACGGTGTGTCCGTAGATGGCTGATGAGACCGATGTTAGCACGGAATGTTCTGCCACATACTGAACAGAGAAATGTGGACACTGTTGCTTCAGCATTTGCAGCTCTGGCTTTACGGAGTGCTCGCTTCTCTTGTGCCAAGATTGTCCTCCTGTGTTC